>NC_056434.1:64603659-64743659 GCF_018296145.1 Oncorhynchus tshawytscha
ACAGCTCACAGCGGAGGTTTCTGGGAATAGGATACAACAAATATTTGACATTTGCTAATGTAGTTTATGTGCCACGGTACAGGCCAGCTCGTTGTTCTCTCAGGGGAGCATTTGAGGTGGAAGTGAGAGAGAGTGTGTGTGTGTGTCTAGGGTTGCTGTGTCTGCATTCTCCACAATCGAGCGCACCGCCACGCAAGCTCCATAGACAAACATTGACAGTAGAATGGCCTTACTGAAGAGCTCAGTGACTTTCAACGTGGCGCAGTCATAGGAGCAAGTCAGTTCGTCAAAATTCTGCCCTGCTAGAGCTGTAAGTGCTGTTACTGTGAAGTGGAAACGTCTTGGAGCAACAACGGCTCAGCCGGGAAGTGGTAGGCCACACAAGCTCACAGAACAGGACCGCCAAGTCCTGAGGCGTGTAAAAATCGTCTGTCCTCGATTCCAGCACTCACTACCGAGTTCCAAACTGCCTCTGGAAGCAATGTCAGCACAATAACTTTTCATTGGTAGCTCCATGAACTGGGTTTCCATGGCAGAGCAGCAGCACACAAGCCTAAGAACACCATGCGCAATGTCAAGCATCGGCTGGAGTGGTGTAAACTCGCCGCCATTGGACTCTCTGGAGTGATGAATCACGCTTCACCATCTGGCAGTCCCACAGACGAATCTGGGTTTGGTGGATGCCAGGAGGACACTACCTGCCCAAATGCATAGTGCCATCTGTAAAGTTTGGTGGAGGAAGAATAATGTCTGGGACTGTTTTTCATGGTTCGGCTTAGGCCACTTAGTTCCAGTGAAGGGAAATCTTAATGCTACAGCATACAATGACATTCTAGACGATTCTGTGATTCCAAATTTGTGACAACAGTTTGGGGAAGGCCCTTTCCTGTTTCAGCATGACAATGCTCCCGTGCACAAAGCGAGGTCAATACAGAAATTGTTTGTCGAGATAGGTGTGGAAGAACTTGACTGGCCTGCACAGAGCCCTGACTTCAACCCAATCGAACACCTTTGGGAAAAATTGTAAGGCAGACTGTGAGCCAGGCCTAATTGCCCAACATAAGTGCCCGACCTCACTAATGCTCTTGTGGCTGAATGGAAGCAAGTCCTCGCAGTAATGTTCCAACATCTAGTGGAAAGGCTTTCCAGAAGAGCAGAGGCTGTAATAGCAGCAAAGGGGGACCAACTCCATATTAATGCTTGACGAGCAGGTGTCCACATACTTTTGCCAATGTAGTGTACTTGCAGAATATCACTCCTCCTCTAATAATACTAAATTCTATGCTAATAACACAGAAAGATGCACAGCAAGAGGCCCATTCCTCAAGGCTAGCCAGACTGAACCTGAGGCAGTGGAATTCTTAATGGAGGTACTATTGAGTGGCAGAGAGAGAGGGTATGTGTTAGAATGAATATGCATCAGACAGCGTTTCTGTCTCTGTATCGCTTCTGCTCCCCCACATTGGCATGACCTCCATCCCCGCAGAGCTCAGACAGATGTGGACACACACACACTCCCACCGTCTAACCAGCAGGAGGCACTGTGGCCCAGCTCCACCACAGTAACTTGAGCAGAGCAGGTAAAATAAATAAAGAGATGAACAGTTTATCCCTGGCATCTGGCCAAAGTTCTGTTCATCCAGTTCTGTAGCATGCCAAGAAAAACCATTACTGCTCAAAACCCCAACACCGTCCCCCCCAGGCACTCTGGCCTGCCAACAATCACACCCACTATTCTTCTTCTCTGCCCCCACTTTTCTTTCTACTTTTCTTCCCTGTCTTTCTCTTCCTGTGTCTTTCTGTGTCTCCTCTCCGGTCTCGAATCACCTCTTTCAGTTGCTCTTCTCTGTGTCTTTGAGACACACTGAGAAGGTAAGCGCTTGGTATTACTCATTTGGGTATGTCTGATACGGTCAGACGGTTTAACACAAATATTCATATATACGTGGATCATGAGGGACAGCACCATGGTCCAACCAACTGTGCCATCAGGTGAAGGGGTTGTGTGAGGTATAAAGTACACTGTATTGTGTAAGGTGCTGGCTCCCACTAGGTGCTAGCTCCACGAGGTGCTGGCTCCCACTAGGTGCTGGCTCC
Source organism: Oncorhynchus tshawytscha (assembly GCF_018296145.1). Taxonomy (NCBI): domain Eukaryota; kingdom Metazoa; phylum Chordata; class Actinopteri; order Salmoniformes; family Salmonidae; genus Oncorhynchus; species Oncorhynchus tshawytscha. Next base: position 64,605,757 of record NC_056434.1, read on the forward strand.
ACTAGGTGCTGGCTCCACTAGGTGCTAGCTCCACTAGGTGCTGGCTCCCACTAGGTGCTGGCTCCCACTAGGGGCTGGCTCCACTAGGTGCTGGCTCCACTAGGTGCTGGCTCCACTAGGTGCTGGCTCCACTAGGTACTGGCTCCCACTAGGTGCTGGCTCCACTAGGTGCTGGCTCCACTAGGTACTGGCTCCCACTAGGTGCTGGCTCCACTAGGTGCTGGCTCCACTAGGTACTGGCTCCACTAGGTGCTGGCTCCCACTAGGTGCTGGCTCCACTAGGTGCTGGCTCCCACTAGGTGCTGGCTCCACTAGGTGCTGGCTCCCACTAGGTGCTGGCTCCCACTAGGTACTGGCTCCCACTAGGTGCTGGCTCCCACTAGGTGCTGGCTCCACTAGGTGCTAGCTCCACTAGGTGCTGGCTCCCACTAGGTGCTGGCTCCCACTAGGTGCTGGCTCCACTAGGTGCTGGCTCCCACTAGGTGCTGGCTCCCACTAGGTACTGGCTCCCACTAGGTACTGGATCCACTAGGTGCTAGCTCCACTAGGTACTGGCTCCCACTAGGTGCTGGCTCCACTAGGTACTGGCTCCCACTAGGTGCTGGCTCCACTAGGTGCTGGCTCCCACTAGGTGCTGGCTCCACTAGGTGCTGGCTCCCACTAGGTACTGGCTCCCACTAGGTGCTGGCTCCCACTAGGTGCTGGCTCCACTAGGTGCTAGCTCCACTAGGTGCTGGCTCCCACTAGGTGCTGGCTCCCACTAGGTGCTGGCTCCACTAGGTGCTGGCTCCCACTAGGTGCTGGCTCCCACTAGGTACTGGCTCCCACTAGGTACTGGATCCACTAGGTGCTAGCTCCACTAGGTACTGGCTCCCACTAGGTGCTGGCTCCACTAGGTACTGGCTCCCACTAGGTGCTGGCTCCACTAGGTGCTGGCTCCACTAGGTGCTGGCTCCACTAGGTGCTGGCTCCCACTAGGTGCTGGCTCCACTAGGTACTGGCTCCACTAGGTACTGGCTCCACTAGGTGCTGGCTTCACTAGGTGCTGGCTCCACTTGGTCTAGAGGCCTGTTTGTGAGGTTTAAAGGTCCAATGCAGCCATTTTTTAAAATCTCAATATCAAATAATATATGGGTAACAATTAAGTACCTTACTGTGATGTATTTCTATTTTATTGCAATGATAAACATAAGTAGCTTCTTAGCAAAGAGCAATTTCTCAAGCAAGAATTTATCTAGGACTATTTGGGAGTGGTTTGAGTAGGGAGGGGAAAACTGAAGACTAGCCGTTATTGGCAGAGAAGTTTGTTACTCTTTCTTATTGGTCTGTTACTATTAACTCATTTACTGCCTAGTGATGTCACCAGACTCCATGTCACCGAAACAGAATGACATTTCAGGTAGTCTTTTCAAACAGCCCTTACACTAAAAGGGCATTATCACAATTTCACACTATTATGCCAAACTCATAGTGTGGAAATATACATAAAACACAGGACAATCACATTTTTGACTGCACTGGGCCTTCAAGGCAGTGTAAGCTAGAAGGTATAGAAGGTGTGTAGTGTACCTTTGGGTCCCTTCCCTGGGCTCGGCTCCACTGTGCTCCTGCTCCATATCAACATGATGCCTCCTGAGTCTCCAGTCAGGATGTCCCCGTTGTTGAGGAAGGCCAGACACTGAACAAACTTGGGTTTTTCATATTTCTGAGCAGGAAGAGAAGTTGAGCGAGTTATTTCGTAATAAATGCATTGTGGATGTGTTTAAGGGAGACTAGAGAAAGAGCAGGTGTACGCATAATGTTCAATTACGTAAGGGATACATCATTTTCTGACATCACACCATTATTCAAGGCACTTAAGGTTATTGTGACGCCAACGTGTAAAAACAACCGTTAAGTGCACTTCTCTGTTTTGCTTGTCTCAAGCAGATCTTTACACTCTTTTAAGTCCTGAACAAGTCTTTAAAAAAAAAAGAGTATTAAGGTGTGTGTCCTCACCCCGAAGATGCCCTGCTTGCGTGCCAGCGAGGTGCCAGCCCAGGTCCAGAAGAAGATGTGGGACTTGCCACAGGTTACTATGGTGTTGGCATCAGTCGGGTGGAACTCCACCACAAGCACCACCTCATTTGTAGACTAGAGAAGGTGAAACAGAGATCATGTACAGCTAAAAACAAGATCAATTTTCATAACCCAATCGTCAAAAAGGCAATGATTTACGCATTTTACACAGAATTACACAGTAGAAAAACAACCCAGGTAACTCTGACCTTGATTTCAGCGATCTTGGATTTCTTCTGCCAGTCCCAGACAGTCAACATGTGGTCGTTACAATCATCAATCACCGCCAGGTGTGTGCCCGAGTCCTGTAGGAGAAACGCAGGAGGAAACAGGATGTCTTCATGTCAGTAAAGCTTGTATGAAACACAGATCCTATTGTCTGCAATTCAATAAATCTGCCATAACATAATTCCAGTTTATGCCTGCTATTCTTTGATAGTGCATATGATCTGTTATATACCGTAGGTCGGTGAGAGGGCATGGAAAATTCTAAACATGAATCAACCTGTTGCATAAATGGCCATAAAGCTAGCAGGAATAACCAATAAACTTCTAAGCGGTTAGCCATTAAGTCGACATGGCATATGGTATCAGCAACGACATACGATGATGTGTCATCATCCTTCGTTCAGGATGTACTCATCTTTAATAAAGCAAATCCACTGCTTAGCTAGACCTCTGATAGCATAAGAGGATAATGATTCACTTAACCTAGAATGTGTGTGTGTGTGTGTGTGTGTGTGCGCTCGTTTTTATGGAAATGGGTCATGGCGTATGTGTGTGAGCGTGTGCGTGCGCAGTTCGCCTGTGAAGGGAGCCCGGACTGTAAAAGCAGAGTTCTGGAATGTGCTAACGGAGGACAGGGAGAGAATAGTAACGCTAAACTACTACTGATTAGAGAGCATGTGAGGTGCTCAACACCACAACGACACCACTCGCCTGATCACGAAAGAGCTCGGTTCAGAAACACACAGCACCTAGAACCCCAGACCTGATTCTAGAACATCTTATCTAGACCCACTAACCACGGGCTGCGATGTGATTACGTAGAACTATGACCTGTAGGATCTGTACACTTCCCAGGATGGGGTCTCACATGAATTACCACACTATAGTAACCATATTTCCCATAATGACTAAAACGTCCTGGATTATATCATTAGAGGTGTTAGGAGTGGTGCTAGGGGTGCCCACCGCTTTGGAGAAGGCCAGGGAGCCCACCCCTCTCTCGAAGGTGCCCAGGCCGATGACCTGCAGGGTGGACAGGCTGACCGAATCCCACACTCTCACATGGGGCTGCAGTGGCTGCAGGGGGAGAAGAAGAGAACGCACACGTCATTGAACTCTCGGTGTAGCCAAACTCAGACCCTATGGTTGCATTTACAGTGTATTCTTCTCGACAGCATCCTTTCCTTGTTTCCTTCCCTTCACAATCAGTGGCAGATGATGAGAGGCCAACACAACATCTGACCAGCTCTCAGCTTTTCACTGTGTTCCCTAACCAGAAACGTGCATGTCTCGGTTGGGTCGCGATACTCCTTTCCAACCTTCCTTTGCTCGTCTCCTCGTCTTCACACGCACTGGCAGATAAAATAACTTGATTGAATCCCACCCAATTGCGTTTTACCTATCGCATCCTCTAAAGATCAGTGATCATTAAGGAAAAAGGAGAAGGAGGTGAGGAAAGGAAGCCATTTTGAAGACTTGAGAAAGCATTCAACAGTTACAGTCAGTAAGTTGTAAAATATCTGGCTCACTGACAGACAGGATCCTCTTCATTCGAGGAAGGTTAGAGCCAGTCTGACATGTTTGCACCCAGAGAGCTTAAACATAATGAGTTGCATTAGAGTATGGATTATTGGTATGCTTGAGTAAATATGAGGCACTGGTGTCTTAGATGTGCCTGTCAAAGACATGAGTGAGCCTGATTGTGCAACGCAAGCAGAAATACTGTACACAAGAAGAGACATTGTGCAAACAAGGATTTGGCTTTTAAATATAACCACAGATAGACATGTCATTCTTTATTTGGCAGGCTGGTATAAGACTACTTAAAGGAAAACTCCCACTTATTTTGGTATTTGTTTCTCTTAGTCCATTGTTGACATAGTCCCAGAATGTTTTTCTTATCTGCATTCAAGTTTTCAAGATATGTAAGTTTCAAAATACAAAACTACAGAAATCATCCCCGTATGACGCGTTTTCGATCATGTGATGTAAAATGCATCATACAGGGATGATTTATGTATTTGTGTATTTTGAAACGTACATATCTTGAAACCTTAATTGCTGACAACCAAAATATGTTGGGACTATGTCAACAACGGACTAACGAAACAAATACCAAAATATCGTTTTTGGGGTGGAGTTTTCCTTTAAGTTCCTTGGAAAACCCCTTGGTGTCACCTAGGTGACATTTGAAGCCCTGTGACTTGCATAGTTGCGTGTGTGTGCCTGTGTGGATGCGTGACGGGGAAGAAAACAGGTTGAACAAACATGAAATGTCACACTGCCGGATCATATCATTAAAAGATTTAGCCAGCAGAAAGTTGAGGGGTGAGGAATGGGTGACGAGGTGGGACAGTGACTCACCCGCCCATCCTTATCCACTCCTGCAATCTGTCCCGTGGCAATGCGGATCTTATCAGGGTGAACAGCAAGGCTGAGAGAGACACAAGGAGAACGAGATCAAAAAACTATGAAACGTGTCTCGCGCGTAGGACACTACCTCTCTACTGAAAACGCCTACAGTCAGCAACAATCCGTAGTAATGAGTGGAGTATGTCAGGTGTAAACTGAAGCTAGATGAGCGGTAGCTGTTTGACTGAGCAGGCCTGTGTGCATGTCTGGCCCACGGCCTGATGGGAAGAGGTGAGGCGTATCGTTGCAAACATAATACAGGTTAGCACGCCGCTATCGCACAGACTCATTTGACTCTCCCACTTCTCGCTCACCTGGACAGAAGACATTTACATCTCATTTGCATAGTATGTTGATCTTAAGAGGCTCCTGGGAGGATGGAAGCCTGAGACAGTTGAGCTGGAGGTGTCAGTTACACGGCGGTTAGTGTAGGAGCCATTGTGTCTGTGACAAGTATTTGCTTAATCCGGATGAAAGGTTTTGTTTGAAGTGTTTATACAGTTTTCAGACAATTGGGGACATATTATACTACCTTCTGTATCTAGTGTATCTTACAGTGCCTTGCGAAAATATTCGGCCCCCTTGAACTTTGCGACCTTTTGCCACATTTCAGGCTTCAAACATAAAGATATAAAACTGTATTTTTTTGTGAAGAATCAACAACAAGTGGGACACAATCATGAAGTGGAATGACATTTATTGGATATTTCAAACTTTTTTAACAAATCAAAAACTGAAAAATTGGGCGTGCAAAATTATTCAGCCCCCTTAAGTTAATACTTTGTAGCGCCACCTTTTGCTGCGATTACAGCTGTAAGTCATTTGGGGTATGTCTCTATCAGTTTTGCACATCGAGAGACTGAAATTTTTTCCCATTCCTCCTTGCAAAACAGCTCGAGCTCAGTGATGTTGGATGGAGAGCATTTGTGAACAGCAGTTTTCATTTCTTTCCACAGATTCTCGATTGGATTCAGGTCTGGACTTTGACTTGGCCATTCTAACACCTGAATATGTTTATTTTTGAACCATTCCATTGTAGATTTTGCTTTATGTTTTGGATCATTGTCTTGTTGGAAGACAAATCTCCGTCCCAGTCTCAGGTCTTTTGCAGACTCCATCAGGTTTTCTACCAGAATGGTCCTGTATTTGGCTCCATCCATCTTCCCATCAATTTTAACCATCTTCCCTGTTCCTGCTGAAGAAAAGCAGGCCCAAACCATGATGCTGCCACCACCATGTTTGACAGTGGGGATGGTGTGTTCAGGGTGATGAGCTGTGTTGCTTTTACGTCAAACATAACGTTTTGCATTGTTGCCAAAAAGTTCAATTTTGGTTTCATCTGACCAGAGCACCTTCTTCCACATGTTTGGTGTGTCTCCCAGGTGGCTTGTGGCAAACTTTAAACGACACTTTTTATGGATATCTTTAAGAAATGGCTTTCTTCTTGCCACTCTTCCATAAAGGCCAGATTTGTGCAATATACGACTGATGGTTGTCCTATGGACAGAGTCTCCCATCTCAGCTGTAGATCTCTGCAGTTCATCCAGAGTGATCATGCATCTCTGATCAGTCTTCTCCTTGTATGAGCTGAAAGTTTAGAGGGACGGCCAGGTCTTGGTAGATTTGCAGTGGTCTGATACTCCTTCCATTTCAATATTATCGCTTGCACAGTGCTCCTTGGGATGTTTAAAGCTTGGGAAATCTTTTTGTATCCAAATCCGGCTTTAAACTTCTTCACAACAGTATCTCGGACCTGCCTGGTGTTTTCCTTGTTCTTGATGATGCTCTCTGCGCTCTTAACGGACCTCTGAGACTATCACAGTGCAGGTGCATTTATACGGAGACTTGATTACACACAGGTGGATTGTATTTATCATCATTAGTCATTTAGGTCAACATTGGATCAATCAGAGATCCTCACTGAACTTCTGGAGAGAGTTTGCTGCACTGAAAGTAAAGGGGCTGAATAATTTTGCACGCCCAATTTTTCAGTTTTTGATTTGTTAAAAAAGTTTGAAATATCCAATAAATGTCGTTCCACTTCATGATTGTGTCCCACTTGTTGTTGATTCTTCACATAAAAATACAGTTTTATATCTTTATGTTTGAAGCCTGAAATGTGGCAAAAGGTCGCAAAGTTCAAGGGGGCCGAATACTTTCGCAAGGCACTGTATCTACTGTCTCCGAGATACACAATCCATGGTACTGCGTAGGTTACCGTATGAAATCAACACCATACTACACAACCAAGTCTGACCAAAACTCCCAGTTGCCACCAACTCACCGTTTTGTGTTAAACAACAAATACCAAAACAAAAGAAAAGGAAATGACAGTGGAACAGGATACCAGCTCACCATTTGACACTGTCTGTGTGGCCGAGGTAGTGGCGCTGTGTCCTCTCCTCGTAGTTGAAGAGCACGACCACAGAGGCAATAAAGTAAACACTCTCCCCTGTAGGGAGCAGGTACACGTTGGCTCGGCAGTCTTTCCCCCTGTAGCCATACCTGACATCGGGAGTCAAGGAAACACAACAGAACACGCAGAAGGAAACCCATCGAGGGTAACCTCAAACGGGACATCTTAATAGCAGAACTGGCTCATTCTACCAGTCTCCTTTTCTTCATCTGCAATGTGAAAACAACTGGAAAGGTGAGAGTGAAGACCCAGAAGACATCCACCATTTTTGCTTTGATCCCCAGACAGACAACAGAAGGACCGAGGTCAGGGACATACAGAGTGAGAGCGTTTGGGGACCCTGCTGAGACGAAAGGATACACCCACTCCAGTTTGAGTCTCTCCGGGGGCAGCTCTGTGCGCACGTCCTCGTAGTTCTCCACGTCCGCGGGGATGAACATGGTGATGGGTCGACCTCGCATGAACATCTTGATGTAGTCTCCCTCTGCGGAGGAGACCGACAGAAACGAAAGTCGCTAGCTTGCTAAATCACAATCGCCATTTTGACTTGTTAGATACAGAGGAGATCTGTTGGATACTAAAACCCATGCTTTTGCACACACATTCAGCATTCAGTATCGGCACAGGTAAACATATTAGCAGGGGCATAGCTGGGTTCAAATACTATCAGAAATGATTGAAAATACTTGTTAAGTATTCAGGCAGGCTAGAGCAAACACTCAAATAAGTATTTGTACCCAGGTTGGAATGGTATTTCTCACACAAGAAAACCCTGTTAAGGTAATAAAGGTTAATGTGTCATGAGACCGAGACTGTATGACATGAGTTTAGTCCATTAACAGAAGAATCTCAGCAGCCTGACTGCTCACCACGCTCCCCACCGGCACACATAATCACTTGGTTTGAGAACACTTTTTTCATTATTAAAAAAACAAAAAAAACATAAACACCTGAAAAAGCCTAGAAAAGCCCGATGAGTTGGGTAGATGTATATTTTTTTGTATTATTATTTTATATACTGTTCAGCCAGTGTGCTGCACATGCTCTCCACTCGTCGAGGGACGAGACACTGTACAGACAGACGTGGAGACAGACACGGACAGACCGAGAGAAGCGTTGGATGCCGTGCACCGGCGCAAAGCAGTGAGTCAGCAACACCAAACCCAGCTGAAATAAGAAGACGTGATAGGAGGATAGAAGAACAAAGAGAAGAGGAGGCAGAGAGAGAGCAAAAAGGGGGGATCAGTGGGAGACTGGGATCAGTGGAATGTGTGCGTTTCCGCGTCCGCTCGTTCCAGCTCCGTGGGGTTAGGGCTCTACTCTCCAAGTGAGAAGACAATAGGGGGAGAGGGAGATTTGGTGGAGAGACACAGAATTTCAACATTGCTCATAAAATAGTGAGGGCTTTCATCCAGTTTTCTCAAATTGAGGGGGAGGATACAGTAGAACCCAGCACTGAATGTTCAGAATCCATCACAGGAATTACGTAGTTTATGACTAGCTAGCATTTACTGATACAAAGGGACACAAATAAGTGCCTTGTGGACACAAATAAGTGTAGCCATGGTCTGTGATATTCTTATTTAACTGATGGTTTCCCCTTTGTGTCAATTAATGCCGGTAAAAGGCCCGAATTAGCTGAATTTTAGTCCTAAGTGTCGGTCTGTCTGTGGAGCTAATCAAGTTAGCGAGCGCCCCGCCCAGCCATCTCAGAACCAACCACATTCCTCACATGACCTGCCCGAGCCAAGAGAAGGACACTTTTAGCCGGACGACACTATGTTAAGTGGCAACGGGGCACAGTGGGGCGTGGCATACTGGCAAAGCTATGCCCTTTATTTAGGCTAGGCATCGCCTGAGGACAATGGCATAGAGGAGGGTGAGAAAGTATGGGGGGGGGGGTATTTCTGTATTTGAGGGAGTGATAGAGGACAGAGAAAGATGGAGAGAAATAGGCAAGTGAGGGTGCAGAGGAGAGGGAAAGATCATGTCTGTACTTGACCCCGATGAAGGGAGTGGCAAAGAAAGATAGATAGAGGAAGAGGCAAATCAGCCGAAAAAAAAGCGGAGGGTGGAGAAGCGCCTGCTCCAAGGCTGCTAGCTCTCGCTCTCTGTTGTCAACTTACCAGCTTGGCTGTTTTTCTCGCGGGTTGACATTTTGGCTGGTCATGAGACAGAAACAACATCACTCAAAACACACACGCACACAATGACAGTACACGGGGGCGAAGAGCTCAAATGGCTCGAAGAAGACAATGATGACTAGTTGGGTCTACACAATAGGATAAGGGGCCACGTCGGAAAGAACCACCAGGCGCTTTGAAATACAGCTCCTCTTACCCAGAGGCACTCGAAAAACAGAGATACTACAGTGTAGCACTTTCATAAAGGCCAATGAGAACATACTTTAGTTGACTTTGTATCATATTGTACAATGTTACAATTGTTCCAAAAAGTGCCAATTATGTGGCTGTACTACAGTGCATAGGTCTAGTGGTTCCAGTATGCGGTGGTGGATGTTTTACATGGAGAAGACAGTAAATGATATGGGAGTGTAATTCACCTTGGCTGATCACTGGGTCTTTATGCCTGGAAGAGAATGGAGAAATAGCCATTAGGACTGCCCGTGACTTGTGTCGACAAAAACAGAGTGACAGGGTGACAGTTGGGCCAATTGAGCAGCATCCTATATTAGGGAGGGACTTTGGATGAAAACAAATCTAGGGAATTAAGGGGTTGTCATAGTGATTGGAGGAGAGTGTCATGTCTGAAAGGTACAGTACTCTCATATACCCCATAAAGCGAACGCAGGCCAGTTTCAGCGCTTAATTCAAAACGTAACCAGAATTCAATTCTGATGTACCACTGTATCTGGATTACGAGTTGACACTGTATAAGAGTTGTGAAGGGGGTCCCATCAGCCACTCACTTGTCCGCGTTCTTCACCACCTTGGCCAGCAGTTTGGAGGTGGAAGCAGCCTTCACCAGCTTGTTCCTGCTCTCCTCGCCACTCTCCCACGTGCTGCTCTGAGAACGCTCTATCCCCGTGCCCCGCTTCGCACTGTGACCCCTACACACACACACACACACGGAGGAACGCACGTGAAAAAAAAAAAACAGTTGTATACCACACATATGGATCAAGAGAGGAGGAGAGAAAGAGAGTTAGCTAGACAGAGAGAAAATAGGGAGTATGGAGGAGTGCCATGGCGATAAGGGAGACTGGTTTGAATGGGCTAATGCTACTCATTTTTTTCGATATGTTAAACTGGAAAAAGTGCATTGGAAGTGTGTAACTGTTATTTTTTGCAGGCTACATTACATACTTACGTCCCAGAGTTTGAACTTGACCAGGCCACCATGTAAACCTAACAAGGAAAAACTCTGTACCCTTAATCCACAATTATTTCACCTATGGCAAACCTCCTGTTGGGTTAATCTGGACCTGAAGCACCACACACACACACACACACACACACACAGAGATATGGTGCCTCAAAGAGCCACCCAGGTCAGCAGTACGCAACCCCTCAGTGCTACAATCACTGCACCCCAAGCACAGGTTAGTACACATTGGCTGGCCGTCCAACTCAAGCCCCAGGGTTCAGGAGACAGAGAAGGCCGAAATGTTAAGAACCACACTGCAAGTGTGAAGTTAGAGGAGGAGGAGGTTTGGTAACATTGCAGAATGAAAGGTTTTGGAGAATGGCTCGAGAAGAGAAGAGAGAGAGAGAGTGAAGAATACCACTACTTGTGCGAAGCTGTGAGGAGGAAGGGTTATTTGCGAGACGTAATGTTTTGGATCACTTCTGCGTGGCGTCTGCTCATCCTCCAGGGGGCAGTCGTGACGCTGAGGGGCAGATGGTACTGCGGCAGACGGTTGAGGGGAGGGGTGGTTTAATGATGTGTTACACTGCTACTTTTACAGAGTCTGTACTCTGTCCTTATCTACAATACAATAGACGTGATTTAGCAGCCGATTTGATCCAAAGAGACTTACAGTCATGTGTGCATACATTTTACATGCGGGTGGTCCCGGGAATCAAACCCACTACAAGCGCTATGCTCTACCAACTGAGCTATAAAGGACCCTGGAGACAGGGACGGCGGGGAAAGACACCTAGGTATCCGCGCGCACACACGCACACACACACGCACACAAAGGCCTGGGGAGGGCAAGAAGAGCACACACAGGGTTAAACACATAGACCCCAGCACCAGCCTGCTGGGGCCCTCAGTAGAGGAGTGAGGGGCGAGCGAGAGGAAAGCTAACAGTCCCACAGACGAATCTGGGGGCAGAGCTGAAACGCTTCACTTTAAAGGGGGGTGTGTGGGGGGAGGTGCAGGAGAGGGTACGGCAATAGATATGGGGAGAGAGAGAGAGAGAGAGAGAGAGAGAGAGGGAGGGGTGACAGATGGATGGAGTGGTAACTAAAAGGCAGGATCCATAAAGGGTAGACGAGTGGTATAGTATCGTTGCTATACAGCACATACGTAGCGTAGCGTTGGTTAAAAGCCCTGAATGGTGCACTCACTGCATCTCAAGGCTTTATTCTAGCTAAGTGAATGTGAACTGAAGCCTATTTGAGACTCCCATGCTATCCATTCCTCTGGTTGGATTGGAAAGGGACCATTTAATAGATCAAAATCACCCTATAATACCCGCATGCCTCTCCTGCCCAGCAAGGCCCCTGCATGTGCACTGCACTGCTCTGAGGCCTGGTTCATTCCATATTGGGTGGACACGCACAATTGCTAGCAGATGAGTTTTCCAGCCAATGTATCTGGCACGTCAGCAGTCCTGACTAATAACCTGATACTGCCCAGTCTAATGGACAGGGATGTGTTCCCAGGGTGCTCTTTGTAAAAACTTAATTGATTTTCAATGTTTCTGAGAATAATTTATGTTGATCTATGGTGTGGGTCATGAGTGTGAGGCTGACCAGTGCTTTGATTAGTGAGTGCAGTCGGTCTGTGGGCTGGAGCTTGTGTGTGTGTGTGTGTGTGTGTGTGTGTGTGTGTGTGTGTGTGTGTGTGTGTGTGTGTGTGTGTGTGTGTGTGTGTGTGTGTGTGTGTGTGTGTGTGTGTGTGTGTGCGTATGTGTGTGCGTATGTGTGTGCGTATGTGTGTGTGTGTGCGTATGTGTGTGCGTATGTGTGTGCGTATGTGTGTGTGTGTGTGTGCGTATGTGTGTGTGTGTGTGCGTATGTGTGTGTGTGTATGTGTGTGTGCGTATGTGTATGTGCATGTGCGTGTGTGTGTATGTGTGTGTGTGTATGTGTGTGTGCGTATGTGTGTGTGTGTGTGCGTATGTGTGTGTGTGTATGTGTGTGTGCGTATGTGTATGTGCATGTGCGTGTGTGTGTATCCTGACTGGTACGGAGCACAGCTGGTACATGACAGACAGGGCCTCTCCTATTCCTAACGATACAGTGGGAGGCCTCACACTGTTGCGGATGAGTGCAGAAGGGACATCTGCAAACCGTTCCACTCCTCTCATGTACTTTCCTCTCGTTTCGTCTGAATGAAAGGGCTGTGCTACAAGTACCCTAAAAGGAAAAAAGGTAAGTAGTGTTGAGAGCAGGTCGAGAAGCGAAAATCTGCAGTGGCAGAGTCTGTACGTGGAAAGATAGCTGAACGTACAGGTGAGAGACGGCGACAGACGGGAGGGGGTTAATAATGTGAGTGATCTGAGAAGCAGGCCAACTCCGCTCCCAGTGAAAGGTAAGCAAGGGTCAAGAGCGTTGAGTGTCGGCCAGGCATTGCGTTGGAAAGGGAGATCAAAGTGTGCGTCGGAGGAACCTTTTGGCTGGGGAGGTGCCCTTGCTCTCCAGGGCCTGCCTTTGGGACTGGGGGGGGTGAGGGGAGAGGGGGTGGCTGGAGCTGGAGGGGGACGGTGAGGGCTGCATGGGGCTGGCAGGGGGGCCTTTATCGTTAGCCTGGTTGGGCTGGGAGGGCCCCTCCTGCTTCTCCTTGATGCCCTCCATCGGAGGGGTGTCCTTTTTCCTCTCTGCTGTCTGACCGCTGTGGAGACAACCAGGGGGTTAACAAAACAGGGGAACACAACCAGGGAAGACAGGGGGACAGAAACACATCTAGAGGACAAGAGGACAAGCTGGTCCTGACTCTGTGCCTATGCGAGCAACTTCTACCAGCAGCCTTCACGACTGCGAAGACTTACAAAGCCCCGACTTCCTCAAATAGGCAGTGTAAAACCGACTCAGCATATTTGATTAATGTCTAGTTACTCATTGAGGAAGTGCTCAGCAATGCTTAGCCATAGGCGTACATACAGGCTGTGACAGGTACCCCATCACAACATTATTGTCCTCAAAGAACCAGGGTAAAATTTACAGCCTTTATTCTGTTGAATCACTGCAAGCTGGAAGGAAGAAAGTTAAACACGTGATCAACATCAAAACAGGTTGACAAATGAGATTAATGTGGCGTTTCAGAGCAAAACATCATGTCAACACAGGCACTTCATCAACGGCTGCCGATCTGATATGAGCAGGTCTAGAGTTGAGCAATGTTTTTGAATGGGAAGTGTGTGTGTGTGTGTGTGTGTGGTACAGCACCTCTTGGCTGCTGAGGAGAAGGTATCCTTCCTGGCGACGGACACTGTGGAGCTATCTCGGTCTCTATGGCTGGGCTTACGGCTGCCGGAGCTGCCGTTGGGGATGCAGGACATCGAGTAGGCCTCGCGCAGGGGATTATGGCCTACAGGGAGCAGGAGAGAGCACATTCAGAAGGGACAACTATAAGATATACACTGAGTGTACAAAAGATTATGTTCGTTGCATGACATGACATCAAAATTGGCCAGCATCGCTATGGAACACCTTGTAGAGTCCATGCCCAGATGAACTGATATCTGTCCTGAAGGCAAGGTGGGGGGGGTCAAGGGGTCAGAATTTTTCATTGCTAGGTATTACTGCACTATATAGGAGATGGGGAGTGGTTGAACAAGGGAGTATGACTGCTCGACAGACAGACAAACAAACAAGGGTTAAGAGTCTGATCCGAGGGAGGACAAAGGAAGGATTAGGGAGAGCAGATTCCTGGCTAATCCCATCTCACCCCCCTCCCTCACCCCGTTAACCAGACAGCCTAATTGGATAAGGAGGGAAGAGGGAGCTCATAGGACAGAGAGTAGGCGTCTCGGTGAGATAAACCATTGATTAACGGTCCTCATGCAGAGAGCCGGAACACACGCTAGATACAGTATAAACAGCAGCACGGACACCATGATGCAACACTCCGTAGGAAACACACTCATATGAGTTTCATAAGTAAAGTGAATGATGAGTATTTGAGTCAATACAGCCAAGATTCTAATGGATGATGACACAAACAAATGCCGTGACATCTCGGAGAGAAGATTAGATGAATGCTCTCTTCTTTGTTGGGGTTTTAATGTAATAAATCAACTCAGTCCTTTCTAAGCACTTCTGTAAGAATTACTGTGTGTAGAGCAAGTCTGTGCACTGACCGGAGGACGGGTGAGGGGCGGGGTTATGTTTGGGGGCGCGTGGTGTCCCAGGAGAGGTCTGATCCCGTGTCGGTGACACGTGGCCCAGTTTCACGGCCCATTACACCCCCCCCCAGTTCAAACACACACAGCATGGTGGAGGATCTGGTCTCCCTCTGCAGGGCCGGGTTGGGGGATACCCCATCCACCAACACCCCCACCGCCACCTCCCAGCTCTCTCCTGTCTCATCCCCCTCCCCCACCGCCATCAAGGCAGAAGACAGCTGGAGACTAATTAGGAGAAGACCGGCAATGCTGGTACACAAGGCCTGAGGGAGAGTCAATGAGTCTGATGAATGAATAGTCAAGCGAAATCAACCCGGTCCTATTCTAACGGCTGTGTATTAATAATGATTGACACCTTTCAAGAGGCAGTCTTCACCCATCAACCTGGCTTCCTGATCTGAGAGGCCTATTTCTCTCTCCCATCAAACTGCTGTGATTGACAGGTGTGTGTGTGTGTGTGTGTGTGTGTGTGTGTGTGTGTGTGTGTGTGTGTGTGTGTGTGTGTGTGTGTGTGTGTGTGTGTGTGTGATTGACAGGTGTGTGTGTGTGTGTGTGTGTGTGTGTGTATGTGATTGACAGGTGTGTGTGTGTATATGTGTGTGTGTATGTGATTGACAGGTGTGTGTGTGTGTATATGTATGTGTGTGTGTGTGTGTGTGTGTGTGTGTGTGTGTGTGCTCACCTCCCTATAGATTGGCTTCCTCATTCCTGATAATAAATGATTTGGAAAAGAGGAAGAAAGGGTGGGATAAGACTGGAGCTGGAGAGATAAAGATAAGAGGCCGGAAAAAGAGAAAAGTGAATGAGAGAAAGGGATACAGTGTTGAGCAGATCAATCAAATGGATTTATAAAGCCCTTCTTACATCAGCTGATGTCGCTAAGTGTTGTACAGAAACCCAGCCTAAAACCCCCAAAAATGTCAGATTATCAGATGTCTGATAAAACCCCAAAATGTACGTAGTAGAGGGGAAAGAAAGTCTGAACAATAGACAGAAAGAGAGGAAGAGATTTCTGGTAGTTGATTAAGGAAACGGGGGTCTCAGGAGCAGGAAGGGGTCCTGTTTGGGGGAGGGGGGGGGGTTGTGCCTGCTCCAAGTGTGTGTATGTGGGGCGGAGGTGGTTTGCAGAGTTGGCCTTGCAGTCAGAGCAGTCAGAGCATGGGTGTCTGAAGAGAAACTGAACTGAACCACGTGATTTCCTTTGCTTCCTGTCTGCTTCAGTCCCGGATTACTGCCCACGTCACTGAGAGAGCAGGACGACAGAGCTGAAATATTCAGAGCACCACTGTTGTACGTGCCAAACTACCAGTGCTGTAACATCAGCTCAATAACCTCTTAATTGCATCCATGTACATTTCCCAGGAGTGCTGACTATCCCACTACAATAGGACACACACACACACAGCGGGGGTTGCCAGGAGCCATCGCTATGGCAATAGATGGTATTAAATAGGAGAGTGATGTCATAATGAGATAAAAAGGTGACCAGCCGAATGGAGAGCTGACCGGAACGAGGGATCAGAGGGTGTGAGGGAGGAGAGACGGATGATGGATAGAGGGATGTGCAACGAAAAGGCTAAGCAAGGTTGACACAGGGTGAGCACTTCAATTAGGGCTGTGGCGGTCATTACATTTTGTCAGCCGGTTATTTGTCATGGAAAAGACTGCCGGCCTCACGGTAACTGATCGTTAATTAACATGAACACGTTCAGCATCTCCAGGCCTCCCCACATACAAGCCGCTGATGCCTTTGGAACATCCATACTGAACCAAAACATAAAACGCAAGATTTAAAGTGTTGGCCCCATGTTTCATGAGCTGAAATAAAAGATCCCAGAAATGTTGCATACGCACAAAAAAACATCTCTCTCTCAGGTGGGGCATATCAAGAAGCTGATTAAACCGCATGATCATTACACAGGTGCACCCTGTGCTGGGGACAATAAAAAGGCCTCTCAAAAATGTGCAGTTTTGTCACACAATACAATACTGCAGATACCTTAGGTTTTGAGGGAGCATGCAATTGGCATGCTGACTGCAGGAATATCCACCAGAGCTGTTGCCAGAGAATTTTATGTCAATTTCTCTATCATAGGCCGCCTCCATTGTCGTTTTAGAGATTTTGGCAGTATGTCCAACCGGTCTCACAACCGCAGCCCACTTGTAACCACGCCAGCCCATGTCCTGGCTCCCAAGAGGGTGGGCCTATGCCCACCCATAGCTTTGCCCTTGCCCCGCCATGTGAAAACCACAAAGGTCCTGTAGTCTATATATAAAGGCAACTTTAGTAGTGAATGATACAAACCTCAGAATGTCTTAGAAATCAAAACGTATATGGGCTGCATGGTTCGACTACAGTCTATTGAGGATTTGAGCAAGTAGCCAAAAAAAAAAGCCTGCGCTCCGTTCCTTGCCTCAGGCGGCACAGCTGTTCTCTCATCAAGTGGTCATATTTTCACCCATCAGACTATTCTCAATTTAATCTGGTCTTCACTAATATGTCAAATTAGTTTTGATTTAGAATGGCCATTATTAAATGGGCAGGAACAGGGACAGGAGAAAAAAAGACATGCCCTCTGTACAGTGCATTCAGAAAATATTCAGACCCCTTCAATTTTTGCACATTTTGCTATGTTACAGACTTATTCTAAAATTGATTAAATATTTTTTTTTTATTCATCCATCTACACACAACACTCATAATGACAAAGCAAAAACAGGTTTCTATACATTTTTGCACATTTTTAAAAACTACAAAACTTAAATATAACATTTACATAATTATTCAGACCCTTTACTGAGTACTTTGTTGAAGCACCTTTGGCAGCAATTACAGCCTTGAGTCTTCTAGGGTATGATGCTGCAGGCTTGGCACACCTGTATTTGGGAGTTTCTCCCATTCTTCTCTGCAGATCCTCTCAAGCTCTGTCAGGTTGGATGGGGAGAGTCACTGCACAGCTATTTTCAGGTCTCTCCAGAGATGTTCGATCGGGTTCAAGTCCGGGCTCTGGCTGGGCCACTCGAGGACATTCAGATACTTGTCCCGAAGCCACTCCAGCATTGGCTTGGCTGTGTGTTTAGGGTCGTTGTCTTGTTGGAAGATGAACCTTCGCCCCAGTCTGAGGTTCTGAGCGCTCTGGAGCAGGTTTTCATCAAGGATCTCTCAGTACTTTGCTCTGTTCATCTTTCCCTTGACCCTGACTAGTCTCCCAGTCCCTGACACATTTTATTTTTTATTTACTTAACTTTATTTAACCAGGCAAGTCAGTTAAGAACAAATTCTTATATACAATGACCGCCTACATTGAAGAACATCCCCACAGCATGATGCTGCCACCACCATGCTTCACCGTAGGCATGGTGCCAGGTTTCCTCCAGACGCATTCAGGCCAAAGAGTCCAATCTTGTTGGTACCCTTCCACAGATCTGTGCCTTGACACAATCCTGTCTCAGAGCTCTACGGACAATTCCTTCAACCTCATGGCTTGGTTTTTGCTCTGTCACCATGCACTGTCAACTGTGGGACCTTATATAGACATGTGTGTGCCTTTTCAGATCATGTCCAACAAATTGAATTTACCACAAGTGGACTCCAATGAAGTTGTAGAAACATCAAGGATGATCAATGGAAACAGGATGCACCGGAACTCAATTTTGAGTCTCATAGCAAAGGGTCTGAATACTTATGTAAATACGGTTTTTATTTTTTTTGTTATACATTTGCATGCCATGGGCTCTCAGATCTTGTTCATGTACCTACCCGGTGCTTAATTTAAGGAAACAAGTGAAATCTGTTCGGGACAGGTGTGTGACACGAAACATATTTCACAAAACCGTCTACGCACTGAAGAAAGGAATATAGGAGAGAGCGGAGATGGAAACGCATGGTGGTGAGACATTCTGCACAGATCAAGGTAATGTGTCACTCACTTCATTACGAAAATATGAAAAAAATCCTGATTACTAGGATATTCAAAATCAAATGCAAATTCACTAACTGTAGGCAAACCTTAAGCCGCCCTGCATAATCAATGAAACAACAACATCACCTAGGGCTATATGACCTCTCCCCGACTCAAGGATAGAAAGTTTGGAGTGTAGCATAAAGTAACCAGTCCATCCAGTATGCATAACAATACAGTCCACACTCAACTGCGATTACTTGAGATTACTTAGACCAATTATGGATAAAGACATCTTAAATCAGTTTCGTTTTATGTTTTCCTTCCCCATGCATAATATGTAGGCAATGTATTGTATCACAATCATCATTTTAATTCAGGGTTTTTTCGGGCTTGGGCTCATAAGCATTTGGATTGAATCGTCACCGTAGAAAGTGCTGTCCATTTCGTTGTGTTAGGCTTTAAAACAGCATCCATCACAACCATGTTTTACACTGTTTTAAAAGTATGATAGGCCTACTGTTCTGATGTGATTTTCCATTGTATTTGCATTGATGTTAGTGGTTAGAGGGACAATAGAGCCCTGAGTACCAGGCCATTAGGACCTGACGGTAACAATAGAGCCCTGAGTATAAGGCCATTAGGACCTGACGGTAACAATAGAGACCTGAGTATAAGGCCATTAGGACCTGACGGTAACAATAGAGACCTGAGTACCAGGCCATTAGGACCTGACAGTAACAATAGAGCCCTGACTATAAGGCCATTAGGACCTGACGGTAACAATAGAGCCCTGAGTATAAGGCCATTAGGACCTGACGGTAACAATAGAGCCCTGACTATAAGGCCATTAGGACCTGACGGTAACAATAGAGACCTGAGTATAAGGCCATTAGGACCTGACGGTAACAATAGAGCCCTGACTATAAGGCCATTAGGACCTGACGGTAACAATAGAGACCTGAGTATAAGGCCATTAGGACCTGACGGTAACAATAGAGCCCTGAGTACCAGGCCATTAGGACCTGATGGTAGTTAGCCAGTTGGGTACTACCAAAGCATGGCCAGAGTGCATAAAAAGGGGATTACCGTGACTGAAAGGTCACGTGGAAATTTTACTGCAGTCATGGGCCGGGACTCATGACTGCCGGTGTGGTGGTAATACAGTCACCACAACAGCCCTACTCCAATCCTACCATTCATACAGTAAAGGGTTCTGGGTTTTTTTTGCCTTTTTTTATATAGTAAGGCACTTTTTAAATGCAAGAGAAGTTTGCAACATAAGCCCCTTAGCCCTTGTTTTTAGTGGGCTTTGCGAGTGTACAATTATGTTCACCCCATGGCCTGAAACTCCCCATAAATCAATTCGCGATGATTGTACACCCACTAAGAAAAGTCTGCAAAAACTTAAACATCATCAATGGAGAAGTCAACATGCAAGTGGAAGTAAAAACGAATGCAAATAAGCTAGAAATTGTGCTACTAAATCACATGACGGCATAAACACGTCTTGTAAAAAGCAATGATGTTTTTGTTTGGTTGTCTTTTGGAAATTGTAGAAATAAAACATTTCCCTTCTTCAGAAGTTCCAGCTAGGCAAGCTAACATTGTAGTTAGTTAATTTGCAAGCTATCATACAATAGGTGTATATTAATAATTATAAAAATCCAAATAACTTCACAAATCTTCATTGTAAAGGGTGTAAACACTGTTTACCATGCTTGTTCAATGAACCATAAACAATTAATGAACATGCACCTGTTGAATGGTCATTAAGACACTAACAGCTTATAAACTTAGGACACAAAAGAGGCCTTTCTACTGACTCTGAAAAACACAGAAAGAAAGATGCCCAGGGTCCCTGCTCTTCCGTGTGAACGTGCCTTAGGCATGCCGCATGCAAGGAAGCATGAGGACTGCTGATCTGGCCAGGGCAATAAGTTGCAATGTCCGTACTGTGAGACGCCTAAGACAGCGCTACAGCGAGACAGGACAGACAGCTGATCATTCTCGCAGTGGCTGACCACGTGTAACGCCACCTGTTAGGTACATCCGAACATCACACCTGCGGGACATGTACAGGATGGCAACAGCAACTGCCCGAGTTACACAAGGAACGCACAATCCCTCCACTAGTGCTCAGACTGTCCGCAATAGGCTGAGAGGCTTGTACAACAGGCTTGTAGGCCTGTTGTAAGGCAGTTCCTCACTAGACATCACCGGCAACAATGTCATCTATGGGCAGAAACCCACCGTCGCTGGACCAAACAGGACTGGCAAAAAGTGCTCTTCACTGACGAGTCGCGGTTTTGTCTCACCAGGGGTGATGGTCGGATTCGCGTTTATCGTCAAAGGAATGAGCGTTACACTGGGGCCTGTACTCTGGAGCGGGATCGATTTGGATGTGGATGGTCCGTCATGTTCTTGGGCGGTGTGTCACAGCATCATCGGACTGAGCTTGTTGTCATTGCAGGAAATCTTAACGCTGTGTGTTACAGGGAAGACATCCTCCTCCCTCATGTGGTATCCTTCCTGCAGGCTCATCCTGACATGACCCTCCAGCATGACAATGCCACCAGCCATACTGCTCGTTCTGTGCGTGATTTCCTGCAAGACGGGAATGTCAGTGTTTTGCCATTGCCAGCGAAGAGCCCGGATCTCAATCCCATTGAGCACGTCCGGGACCTGTTGGATCGGAGGGTGAGGGCTAGGGCCATTCCCCCCAGAATTGCAGGTGCCTTGGTGGAAGAGTGGGGTAACATCTCACAGCAAGAACTGACAAATCTGGTGCAGTCCATGAGGAGGAGATGCACTGCAGTACTTAATGCTGTTGGTGGCCACACCAGATACTGACTGTTACTTTTGTTCAGGGACACATCATTCCATTTCTGTTAGTCACATGTCTGTGGAACTTGTTCAGTTTATGTCTCAGTTGTTGAATCTTGTTATGTTCAGACAAATATTTACACAAGTTTGCTGAAAATAATCGCAGTTGACAGTGAGAGGACGCTTCTTTTTTTACTGAGTTTAGCACACACAAGTGACCAATTTCCAGCCAAGGGTGGTCCATTTAAAAATCATTCCTTCCTCCCTCGCCCTGCAAGTGTATACTCGTCAGACGTCATGATATGTCATCAGAAGTGTCCACTTCATCGGCCAATCGGACGGAATGCAAGGGGAGGTAGCGGGACGAATACGGATAGCCAGGGGAAGGAAGTTGGAGCTCAGGAGAATTTGAGAGTGGCAAAGGCGAATGCAAACTTTTGTACATATGTTTTAAAACAATCCCCCAATCGTTTAATTTTCCAACCTTACCAGCCAGAGTTGGTTAGTTGCGTGCACTATTTAGTAGGATGTGATCGTTGATGTAAAGTTGAGTGAGTGAGTTGTAGTTCTCTCGGGAGTTGTCATTTGCTAGCTAGCCTGTCAGTAAACGATCTAAATTGGACGGGTAGCTATCACCAGCAGGTTGTTTTCCGCGAGGACTGTGTGCCCAAGCCATTTATCCCTCTACGAGCTAGCGAGGTAGTGTAAATAATCTCAGTAGTTTCTAGATTTGGGACTTATTGCCAACTGTCCTGGGCAGTAACCGCTTCCTCTATGCATTTTTCACAAGGAGACCAGTTAGATAGCGTCCACATCCCTGCACGCTGTGGGTTCCTCTGAACAGAAGGTTTTTTTTCCTTGGAGATAAGATCGCCACGGCCCCGCGAGCAGCTAGGTTTCTCTGATCAGAAGAAATGTAACATTGTGAGTGAGGAGCAGGTGTCAGTGCGTATCTTGTGTTTGGTGGGCTGCATTCAGCCTGACATACTTCAGCAGTAGTGCCAGGTCTGCAACGTTAAAGGGGTAGACCAACTACTTTGTACCGGTACTTCTCTTTCGGGTCTTTTACACTTTCAATTGTGTACCTCATTGTGATTTTATACTATATATATATATATATATACACACACTGCTCAAAAAAATAAAGGGAACACTTAAACAACACAATGTAACTCCAAGTCAATCACACTTCTGTGAAATCAAACTGTCCACTTAGGAAGCAACACTGATTGACAATACATTTCACATGCTGTTGTGCAAATGGAATAGACAACAGGTGGAAATTGTAGGCAATTAGCAAGACACCCCCAATAAATGAGTGGTTCTGCAGGTCACCACTTCTCAGTTCCTATGCTTCCTGGCTGATGTTTTGGTCACTTTTGAATGCTGGCGGTGCTTTCACTCTAGTGGTAGCATGAGACAGAGTCTACAACCCACACAAGTGGCTCAGGTAGTGCAGCTCATCCAGGATGGAACATCAATACGAGCTGTGGCAAGAAGGTTTGCTGTGTCTGTCAGCATAGTGTCCAGAGCATGGAGGCGCTACAGGCCAGTACACCAGGAGACGTGGAGGAGGCCGTAGGAGGGCAACAACCCAGCAGCAGGACCGCTACCTCCACCTTTGTGCAAGGAGGAGCAGGAGGAGCACTGCCAGAGCCCTGCAAAATGACATCCAGCAGGCCACAAATGTGAATGTGTCTGCTCAAACGGTCAGAAACAGACTCCATGTGGGTGGTATGAGGGCCCGACGTCCACAGGTGGGGGTTGTGCTTACAGCCCAACACCGTGCAGGACGTTTGGCATTTGCCAGAGAACACCAAGATTGGCAAATTCGCCACTGGCGCCCTGTGCTCTTCACAGATGAAAGCAGGTTCACACTGAGCACATGTGACAGACGTGACAGAGTCTGGAGACGCCGTGGAGAACGTTCTGCTGCCTGCAACATCCTCCAGCATGACCGGTTTGGCGGTGGGTCAGTCATGGTGTGGGGTGGCATTTCTTTGGGGGGCCGCACAGCCCTCCATGTGCTCGCCAGAGGTAGCCTGACTGCCATTAGGTACCGAGATGAGATCCTCAGACCCCTTGTGAGACCATATGCTGGTGCGGTTGGCCCTGGGTTCCTCCTAATGCAAGACAATGCTAGACCTCATGTGGCTGGAGTGTGTCAGCAGTTCCTGCAAGAGGAAGGCATTGATGCTATGGACTGGCCCGCCCGTTCCCCAGACCTGAATCCAATTGAGCACATCTGGGACATCATGTCTCGCTCCATCCACCAACGCCACGTTGCACCACAGACTGTCCAGGAGTTGGCGGATGCTTTAGTCCAGGTCTGGGAGGAGATCCCTCAGGAGACCATCCGCCACCTCATCAGGAGCATGCCCAGGCATTGTAGGGAGGTCATACAGGCACATGGAGGCCACACACACTACTGAGCCTCATTTGGACTTGTTTTAAGGACATTACATCAAAGTTGGATCAGCCTGTAGTGTGGTTTTCCACTTTAATTTTGAGTGTGACTCCAAATCCAGACCTCCATGGGTTGATAAATTTGATTTCCATTGATAATTTTTGTGATTTTGTTGTCAGCACATTCAACTATGTAAAGAAAAAAGTATTCAATAAGAATATTTCATTCATTCAGATCTAGGATGTGTTATTTTTGTGTTCCCCTTATTTTTTTGAGCAGTGTATATATGTACTATTCCTGATTAGTATGATAATATTACTGTACAATCAAGTTGATAATTATCTGCAAGAGTATACCAGTTTAACTGTATTTATCAACTTCGATAAGGTCTTTTAGATAGATGTTCACCACGGGCAACAATAACTGGCGACTCATTTTCTGGCAAATCGTTTTCAGACAAAATATGTCCAACTCATCATTAGTTGATCCACAAACCACTGCATTTAGCCTCATTAAAGTCCTTTAATGTTCAAATATGGCTGCACTGTACTCGCCACTGTACCCGCCACTGTACCCGCCACTGTACCCGCCACTCGCCACTGTACCCGCCACTGTACCCGCCACTGTACCCGCCACTGTACCCGCCACTGTACCCGCCACTGTACCCGCCACTGTACCCGCCACTGTACCCGCCACTGTACTCGCCACTGTACTCGCCACTGTACCCGCCACTGTACCCGCCACTGTACCCACCACTGTACCCGCCACTGTACTCGCCACTGTACCCGCCACTGTACCCGCCACTGTACCCGCCACTGTACCCGCCACTGTACCCGCCACTGTACTCGCCACTGTACCCACCACTGTACCCGCCACTGTACCCGCCACTGTACCCACCACTGTACTCGCCACTGTACCCACCACTGTACCCGCCACTGTACCCACCACTGTACCCGCCACTGTACTTGCCACTGTGTCATCCTGTGAACCCCATCAATGCTGCTCGCAGCCTTATTTATGAAAGACATTCTCTTCATGGTGACATATCCTGAACAGGTAGAGAAATGGGGACAGGATCTCTCTATATCAAGGAGCCATGGCTTCCCAGCCAAGACACTTCCCGAAGAGAGAGACTTCCACATGATCGTACAGTAATTGGTTTCATTAGGGAAAGTGAAATGTCAGGACAAGGCTGCCCAGTCACCACACACACAGATAATGTTAGACTTCCCACAATTAGGTGCACGCATGTGCATGAGCGTGGCCAGAAACACACACACGGGCTCGCACACACACGGGCGCGCCCACACACACGGGCGCGCCCACACACACAAGGAGCACACACACACAGGGAGAACACACACACACAGGGAGCGCACACACACACGAGCATGTGAACACACACACACAGGCCCGGGAGACAGATGGTCTTATTGTGTGCAGATGGACAGCTCTGGAGTCAGTTAGCCAGGCTACGGGTGAGTGGGTGGTGGTTATTACTGAAGCGTGATTACAGAACCCAGACGCTCGCCAATGACTCTGGGCACGACACATTTTCTCCCTCTCCTTCTCCCCCTCTCTCTCTGAGAATGTAATCTCTTTCTCTGCCTCTATCTGAGAGTGCATTCAATCTCCCTCTGTCTTTCTCGCTCCCTCTTTCTCTCTTGCCTAGTCGGGGAATGATATTCTTGACAGGGACAGCCACAGGAATTCCCTCCCCCTACTGCTGGCTGGGCATATGAGCCTCTATTTTGTCACTGAGCTCAGAGAGAACCTCAGTTGGTTATAGTGTGGGAGAATGGAGCGGTATCGATTCCCCATGGACAGATTTCATTCACAGTGAGAGACTGGATTGTGATTGAATTGAGTGTGTCCGCACATGTTGTGAAGGTCTGTGAAGGTAAAATAAGCTGTGCCACGGTTAATACCGTCTACCAGAGAGGCACAGCAACACTCCAAACGGGCCCTTCCGCGAGCCCCAAGCACGCGCTCACACACACACACGCATAGGCCTGCACAGCTGCGATCTGAATGGAAACGTTTTGTACCGGGGGTCAAGGTCGGAGTGAAACTGTTAACAGATCCAGGTTCTGGCTCCGCTGCTGAACTTCCTTTGTGTAAACACAAGCGGAGGAATACAAGATAGCCGACTCTCACGACTACAACCTGGCGAAGAAATCCAAAGGAAATGGGGCTAAACGAGCCTTTGGGAAAGTGGAGATGAATGGAATGTACAGTGCTAGATCACAGGTACGGTAAGTTGTACAGAAGCGAGTGCCGATGGATTTGACAGTGCGTGATCAGCTTATGGTGGAGAGATGATGTTTAAAACTGTCCCGTTGTAGGGTTTCTAGAGGGTTTCAAACATGTAGAATCGGTGACAGTGATGGCGACTGATGGTTTCGGTGAGAGTTCAGGGATGTTGTCTGAGGTGACTGACTACCTTTGGTGCTGGTCTGTTTTTTGCCGGTGGCGGCCGTGTCCTCGGAGAGCGCCAGGCGTCGCAGCACGTCGGCCAGCGCCGCCTTCATCACGGCGATCTCATCCTCCTGCTGTTGGACGCGCAGCTCCAACGACGACAGACGATCCTGCACGTCAGACGCACTCGCTGCCGAAATACTGTCATCTACACACACAGAGAGAGAGAGAGAGAGAGAGAGAGAGAGAGAGAGAGAGAGAGAGAGAGAGAGAGAGAGAGAGAGAGAGAGACAGAGAGAGAGAGAGAGGGAGAGAGAGAGAGAGAGAGAGAGAGAGAGAGAGAGAGAGAGAGAGAGAGAGAGAGAGAGGAGACTGGGTTAGATACTGTAGACAACAAACATTTAGACATCCACCCAGCAAAGAGACCCACGCCCGCCAACACAGAGAAGTATGAACATTAGGGCTGGGACGATACCAGTATCACAACATTTTTTCTATGGCAAAAATGGAAACATGAAGCAGGCCAAACTCATTGGTCCTTTATGTAAAATATTGCGTGCTATTGTTTGGAAAATAAACAAATGTGACTCTGGATGACAGACAACATAATAATATGTTTGTTTCCAACATTAGGGCTGTTTTCCTAATCAAGTTAAATCCACTTCGTGTTTTGCTTCCTTGACACGACACTAACGAGCATTAAGATACTGGTATGTATATATGCACCAAACACACACAGGCTGTGATAAGACTTCCATGGGTGAACAGGAGTGTTTCACTGTATAGGTCTACAGTCGCAAACTGGTGACTTCCCCAAGACCCTATTGTGAAACAGTATGGGAAGTGAGAAAGAGAGTAAAATGCAGGCATGATACCGTAAGCAATGGAACCTACTGGACTCTGATGTCTTACTGGACAGTGTGTGTGTGTGTGTGTGTGTGTGTGTGGGGGGGCTCTACCTCTAAATACAGGGCACATGTTCAACTGCTCAAAGTATTTGCGGGTTGGGGTTGCTGCCAAGCCTAGCTGTGGTTCAGGGCCTGATTGCTGGACTGGATGGGGGTAATTTGGCAGTGGAGAGAGTGAGGGGGCCTCAAAGCCAATGTTGGCCTGTTAAAGGGGTGCTGACAAACACCCCCCTTCCACCCCCTTTCCCCAGAAGACCCCCGTCAGAGGAGTTTGAACCCCCTTCCCACATGACACAAAAAACAAACATCAGACACACTCACAATTTAAGAGTGGTAAAGAGAAAACAGATACGGTCATAATAGTTCAGAGCAAACTATTAACAAGTTAAACATATTTCTGTCTAACAGCTCAAGCCACGAGAGCACTTAACCCTGAACTCAAAAGTGGATTATGTTTGTGGCACTAACAGATCAAGGTAACTTTATCTGTAAGCCCAAAGCACCGTTTCTGGCCAACAAAGTGAATGTTTTTTTATATTGTGGCTGTAAGGAAATGCCTCACCCCTTGACTATGTGCAGAGACTGATAGTAATATGGCACATGCCTGCGCACGTAAACAAGCCTGTGCAAGCACACAGTCAAGGGGTGAGGCATTTCCTTCCAGCACCGAGAGGTCAGTGAGGGCAGAGGTGGTGAGGCAGTGCCTGATAGCATGCCCCGGATGGCTGGGCAGCAGTAGACCGGAGGGAGGGAGGGAGGGGGAGTGAGAGAGAGAGAGCGCACAGGGGAAGACTTAACCCACCACTCTCTCCCTAAGCGCACACACACACACACACCACAAACAACACCACACTACAGAACAATGGGCCTCTGTACACTGAGGAGACCGGAGCCAGGAAAACTAGCCCAGCACAGAACCAATCTACTTCTACAGGGAACGTAAATCAAACACAAAGCCATCAAATAGACAAAGCCAGGGAAATTAGCTTAGAAAGGATAACTCTGCCACTTTTAAAATTTGGGTTGTGATTATTTGGTATTTTATTAGGATCCCCATTAGCTGTTGCGAAAGCAGCAGCTACTGTTCCTGGGATCCACGCAAAGCATTAAACATGACATAATGTAGAATATTAATAGATAAGAACAGCTCAAGGACAGAACTGCAACAATTTAAAAGCAGAAGAAGCGAAGCACTCGTAGCCAACGTGTCGAAAGCGTTCTACAGGCATACTGACCAACGTTGACTCCAATGCTTCCCACAGTCGTGTCAAGTTGGCCAGATGTCCTTTGGGTGGTGGACCATTCTTGATACACACAGAAAACTGTTGAGCGTGAAAAACACAGCAGCATTGGAAGTTCTTAATACACTCGTCTGGCACCTACTACCATACCCCAGTTCAAAATCACTTCAATCTTTTGTCTTGCCCATTCACCCTCAGAAATGCACACACACACACACACAATCCATGTCTCAATTGTCTCAAGGCTTTAAAATCCTTCTTTAACCCGTCTCCTCCCCTTCATCGACACTGACTGAAGTGGATTTAAGAAGTGACATCAATAGGGGATCATAGCGTTCACCTGGATTCACCTGATCAGTCTATACATTGGAAAGAGCAGGTGTTCCTAATGTTTTGTACACTCAGTGTACATTTAGATGAAGCTTTGTCTGGGCTTGATAGCCAACTAAGCTGCAGGCTAACTAGGCTGAGCATTGCATCATGGGAGACTAAATACACCCCTTGGAATCAAATTATGCTGCAGAAGAGGACAATAGAGACGTTTCGGCAACACTTTTACTTGACACCCAGCGTCTTAACACGGTCATAACCATGTCATAACCATGTCATAACCATGTCATAACAGCTGCCATAAGCTGTCATAATATGGTGATAATACTGTCACGAAACATATTTAAACATTTATCATTGTAATTGTGCACACACATGCACCTGCCCCAATGCTCTGTTTCGGATGACTGGGATGAATGCAGGAGCATATTTAGCAGCAGGACAAGACACCATCTTTGTGACTGATGACCGACATAAGGGCATGTACGTACGTAGGTCTATCTGGCTTATATGTTCAGGACGGTCACGATGCTTCTCGACAGTGTCATAAAGTCGATGTTCTACAAGTTGTCTCAAACATGATGAAACGTGACTGTAAAGAATTCATTCCAACAACAAAGGACTTAAAGGAACTACAAGGAAAACCTCTTGGCAGGGAAAAAAAACACATTTGAATAAATGTGGGTTTTGAGATGTCATCATCACCAGCCATAGAAACAATACAACAGGTTGGTCGTGACAGTGTTATGACCGTGTCATGACAGTGTTATGACGCTGGGTGTCACATCATGTGTTACCGAACGTTTCAAAACGACAAAAACAAGGAATCGTGCGGCATGACGAACAAAAACGACAAAAACATCAAAAATGTGTATCGAATCTTACAGCTGTGCACATATACTAACAGCATAATAACTGGCTAGAACGTGTTTTTAAATTGTCCCTTAGAAGCCTTAGTACATAACTGTCAATCAACTGACTGTCGGACAGAGCCGCCACCCACCAGAACGCCCAACTCAGGGAGTCCAATCAATACACAGACTCCGGATGTAGTGACCCGAAGCAAGCAGGTGCCCAGACTCAAACGCGCACACGCACGGTTGTGATAAGAGTTCAGTGGGCAAACCCTAGGCACAGAGGAGATTTGTCTGTCTCTCTCTCTCGCTCGCTTTCTCTCTCGCGGTCTTGTCTGATAATTAAAACACGTGGCCCTCTCTCCTCGGGTCTCTTGTAATACACAGTGACATGCACATAAAGGACAGACAGTGGTGACTTACAGACAGCAGGCCTCAGTGTTGGCTGCTTGCAGTGTGAACGGCTTTGCCTGCATAACACAGGACATAATGAATCAGAGTTACTGAATCACTGCTTAGATGTGGCACAGGGCTGGGGGGGAGCAGCCAGAGGGTCTGAGGGTCTGTGAGATTGTAGGCTACAGTGCATTCTCTAGCCTTCCTTTGATACCGACTCCTGACTTTGATGTGAAACGAAAGCATGTACTACAGCATGTACTACAGCACTGAGCAGGTGGCCCACAACACACATAGAGGTAAACAACCCCCTTAACACACACACAACAAAAAAAACAGACAGATTGTTCTAGCAACTTCATTTGGGGGGGGATGTTCGAAATTATTTTTTTACATTTGAAATCCCAAACCAAATCATGATGAAGGTGGCCATTGTAATCCCATTTTAGACCTATACATGTCTCCTGTGAGACATAATGATCTGTTAATCCCACGTGATACAGGCAACATCTTGGTGTCATTATACTACCTATAGTGTGATTCTGAAATACATTTTTCACAATTATTTATTCATTTACATTCATTAAAAGTACCCTTTTTGATTTGGTTCATTTTAAGAGGTAGAGTATATTGCTCCAAACAGTATACACTACAAGTACATAACGTTTCCAGAGTGGACTCTCTACTAATTCTAATTCTGAAGGTATGATACATGTTATGAGTACCACCAACACACTGAATGGGAAAATGGATTCAAAGGAAACTCCCTCTGCTGGTGACTTCCTGAATGTGCAATCAGAAAGGAGGGCTGTGATTGTTTAATAACAGGTAATGTCAATTTCTATGTATAAAATGGGTCATATCATTAAAAGGACCAGAGAGCCCAACTGGAAATTTGACATGTTTTGAAGAGTATATTGTTACAAACAATATGTATAAATATAAGCAAAATCAAAAAGGATAGTTTTTATATATTCATATTTTAAAAACTGAATAAATTAATGTGAACATTTGTTTTTCAGAATCTATACATAGTCCATATGTGTGGTTCACAGATTATAGGGTCTTACAGGAGGCATGTATAAAAAACACCTAAAATGGGTAATTTTATCAAGATTTACCACCCAAAAATGGTGGTACAAATGCAAAAAGCAAGTTAAACATCCTTCCTCTAAATGAAATTCCTATGTGAGAATTGCCAGAACAAAACAAAATTGCCAGAACAATTTTAGATAGCAAACATATTTTTCACTCCCACTGGCATGGAATCGCCCTACACCCAGACTCTGTTGTCAATCACTGACATCTTGTAAATAACGAAACACCACAGTTACACTGTCACGGCCGTTGAAAGAAGTAGACCAAAGCGCAGCGTGGTGAGCGTACATATTTCTTTTTATTAGGATGACGCAGACAAAAACAATAAACAATACAAAAACAACCGTGAAGCTTAAGGGCTATGCGTCACAAACAAAGTTAACAACCCACAAAGACAGGTGGGAAAAAGGGCTGCCTAAGTATGGTTCCCAATCCGAGACAACAATAGACAGCTGTCCTTGATTGAGAACCATACCCGGCCAAAACAAAGAAATACAAAACATAGAAAATAGAACATAGAATGCCCACCCCACATCGCACCCTGACCTAACCAAATAAAGAAATAAAACAGCTCTCTAAGGTCAGGGCGTAACATACACCAATACCTTTATCACATATATTTATAGATCAAAGACACAAACTAGAAATGCAAGACAAAAAAGGTAGAGAAGTGCCTTGTTGGCTAACTAACTGGATACAAGAAGCAACATATCAGTCACACAGAGTTCACAGTGATGAAACCATGAGTTAATTTGTCCTCCCTGACTCTGCTCTTTTGTTTCTTTTGCCTCAATTTCCCCTCAGCTAAGTCTAGCTACAATAATGTAATCTTATCATAACTCTCCACAGCTTGATGAAATGCTCCCTTGAGAAAAGAACACAGTAGAGCTGCACTCTGCAAGGCAACGTTCAGGTGCATGAGTAAGTCAGTGTGTGTGGGGAGGTTCTGTGACTACGGTACTTGGATTTGTGTAATAGAATATAAAATCAGACAAGTGGCATTCAGTTACTGTTTGATTAAATGTTAGAATGTGAAAAACGAGTGACCTAAGCGACTGAGCGTTTTATGATCGTCGGTGTCAGGCGCACCAGTTCCAGTATCTCAGAAATGTCCGGCCTTGTGTGCTTTTCACGCACAACAGTGTCCAGGGTTTACCAAGAATGGTGCAACAAACAACAAATATCCAGTCAGTGGCAGTCCTGTGGGCGAAAACAGCTGTTTGGTGAGAGGTCGAAGGAGAATGGCAAGAATCGTGCAAGCCAACAGGCGGGCCACAAACAGTGAAATAATGGCACCGTACAACAG
Organism: Oncorhynchus tshawytscha; assembly: GCF_018296145.1. Classification (NCBI taxonomy): domain Eukaryota; kingdom Metazoa; phylum Chordata; class Actinopteri; order Salmoniformes; family Salmonidae; genus Oncorhynchus; species Oncorhynchus tshawytscha. The sequence continues at coordinate 64,638,094 of NC_056434.1, forward strand.
TGGTGTGCAGAACAGCATCTCAGAACTCACAACTCATAAGTCCTTCTCACGGATGGGCTATTGCAGCAGACGACCACACCGGGTTCCACTCTTATCAGCTAAAAACAAGCGGCTCCAGTGGGCACGAGTTCACCGATACTGGACAATTGAGGAGAGGAAAAATATTGCCTGGTCCGATGAATCCCGGTTCCTGTTGCGTCATGCTGATAGTAGAGTCAGGATTTGGCGTAAGCAGCATTAGTTCATGGCCCCATCCTGCCTGGTGTCAGCCGTACAGACTGGTGGAGGTGGTGTAATGATGTGGGGAATGTTTTCCTAGCACACGTTAGGTCCCTTGATACCAATTGAGCAAAGTTTCCATGCCCCGAAGAATTCAGGTTGTTCTGGAGGCAAAGGGGGGTCCCGGTACTAGACGGTGTACCTAATAAACTGTGTTTATATGTAATACAATAGGGTAGAACTGGGTGATTTAAAAAATAAATAAAAATTACCTTTATTTTCCTAGGCAAGTCAGTTAAGAACAAATTCTTATTTTCAATGACAGCCTAGGAACAGTGTGTTAACTGCCTGTTCAGGGGCAGAACAACAGATTTGTACCTTGTCAGCTCGGGGATTTGAACTTGCAACCTTTCGGTTACTAGTCCAACGCTCTAACCACTAGGCTACCCTGCCGCCCCGGAACTGGGTGATAACTTGCCTTAATTAGTTTGATAACGTTTATATATAACTATACGTTTATAACATTAAAAGTGCACTACAGTTTTGATTTATTTATTATCCTTTAAACCAATACAACTAGGGTTAGGCAGTGTATTGTATATAACCGTATCCCAGGGTATTCTTGAAATACTCTTGGTATGATTTTCCAATACCGTAAATAAAATAACTTGTGCACTATGTAATAGATAAAGCAGTTTGCATTCATTATTTTGCCTGTTAGATCATTTTTCATTGTAAAGTTTACCGGTACTGGTTACCCAAAACAGCTGTTTAAGGCATTTGTTTACAAAGAAACATAACGAGCAAAACAGGAGCATAGCGAGGTGAGTCACTCCTGCGTCAGCAAAACTTAACTCTAGAACCGCCATAGGACAACAGCCACTGACGTTCGATTTTGTAAATTTAAAAAATCTGCCCAAAAATATGAAAAAAGGTATGTCCTGGCTTTTCATAAAATGTTTGTATTTTACATTGCTCATTTGTCAGATAAAAAAACAGAAAAGTATTTAAAGCCTTTTTACAGCTTTTCTTTCACAACTATTCCGAACGTAACCCGCTAAGACAATGTGCTGTAGGACGTTGGTACCCAGCCAGACGCTAATACGTCTCTCTGTCCTCACTGAGTGAATGAAAATGAATGGGCAATAATTGTGTCCCTTACTTCATAACTAAATTTAGTGACAATATTAAGCCTGTCAGATGTCAGATTGTACATGAAGAATTGGGCACATCTTGTAATTGACAGATGCCGGGAAAGGAGAATCACATGATCAAATCCTCCTTCAGAGTCACATGCAGGTAAAACATTTTGACTTCTTTATAGTATCAGAAGGAGCATATTCTGCCGTTTCTATGACACTTATCTTTGTCAAATAAAAGGTGCAGCTCTATTTCCAGATTTCAGTTTTTCCAAGAATAACCGTGATGTACATGCATTCAGGGCAACTGTGAAATGCAACTTTTAAATTGAAACATTAGCTGTTAGCAAAGATGTCAGTCAGCTAGAGATGATGTGCAGGAGCTTGCAGGGATATTTGGATATCTACTTTGATGCTAATTAGCATTTTCGAATCTGAGAGTGAATAGAGACGAATATATTGATAAAAGTCACCTTTTCTTAGAGAGTTTTACACAGTTATCAAAATGTCACGCCAGAGTAAGCCTGAACGAATCACAGCCCATATTGTAAGTGTTTCTAAAATCCCCTATGGGAAAACTGAATTGTGGAAAAATGATTGGAACAATTTCCCTGCTTGACCTCTAGGTTTTATGGGTATTATGACTCATACTGTGGAAGTCTATACAGTGTATGATACAAATCAACAAATTACTGTTTTATATCTTGTCACGAATATACAGTATTTCCACTAATATTTCTTCAAGGAATTCATCCTTTTCAATTATTCATGCACAAATAAAGTTGATCAAATGGATTACACGGTAATGTTTTTTGAGGGAAACGAAAATAGGCTATTAGGCAATTGTTTTCTCTAGGACTTCGTAGAATTATACAAAACATATCCTTGACTCTATCTAAACAAATAACTTTTATTTTTATTCATATTTCTTCAAGCAATTAATCCTTTACAAAAGTTGATGCACTATTTATCAACTGCTGGTGCTTATGATTGCTCACCTTGCGGGTTGACATGCATCGGATGCATATGCAAAAGGAAAACGCCCAGAAACATTCTGCAGCGGGTACTCATAGGCTGAAAGGCCAAGCGGTTCTAGTGTTTAGTGAGGTGATCAAGTTACACGTGTATGAAATTCACTAGACTACTAATGTTTGCCAGCTATATATATACACACGCACAACTATACAGTTGAAGTTGGAAATTTACATACACCTTAGCCAAATACATTTACACTGAGTTTTTTTACAATTCCTGATGTTTTATCCTAGTAAAATTCCCGGTCTTAGGTCAGTTAGGAACACCACTTTATTTTCAGAATGTGAAATGTCAGAATAATAGTAGAGAGAATGATTGATCACAGCTTTTTTTTCTTCCATCACATTCCCAGTGGGTCAGAAGTTTACCTACACTAAATTAGTATTTGGTAGCATTGCCTTTAAATTGTTTAACTTGGGTCAAATGTTTCGGGTAGCCTTCCACAAGCTTCCCACAATAAATAAGCTCATTCCTTCTGACAGAGCTGTAACTAAGTCAGGTTTGTAGGCCTCCTTGCTCGCACACACTTTTTCAGTTCTGCCCACAAATCTTCTATAGGCTTGAGGTCAGGACTTTGTGATGGCCACTCCAATACCTTTACTTTGTTGTCCTTAAGCCATTTTGCCACAACTTTGGAAGTATGCTTGGGGTCATTGTCCATTTGGAAGAACCATTTGCAACCAAGCCTTAACTTCCTGACTGGAACTTCCTGACTGATGTCTTGAGATGTTGCTTCAATATATCCACATAATTGTCCTCCCTCATGAAGACATCTATTTTGTGAAGTGCACCAGTCCCTCCTGCAGCAAAGCACCCCCAACAACATGATGCTGCCACCCCCTCCCCCCCACGGTTGGGATGGTGTTCTTCGGCTTGCAAGCCTCCCCCTTTTCCTCCAAACATAACGATGGTCATTATGGTCAAACAGCTCTATTTTTGTTTCATCAGACCAGAGGACATTTCTCTAAAAAGTACGATCTTTGTCCACATGTGCAGTTGCAATCCTTAGTCTGGATTTTTTATGGCGGTTTTGGAGCTGTGGCTTCTTCCTTGCTGAGCGGCCTTTCAGGTTATGTCGATATAGGACTCATTTTACTGTGGATGTAAATACTTTTGTACCCGTTTCCAGCATCTTCACAAGGTCCTTTGATGTTTTTCTGGGATTGATTTGCACTTTTCACACCAAAGTACGTTCATCTCTAGGAGACAGAATCTCCTTCCTGAGCGGTATGACGGCTGCGTGGTCCCATGGTGTCTATACTTGCGTACTATTGTTTGTACAGATGAACGTGGTACCTTCAGGGGTTTGGAAATTGCTCCCAAGGATGAACCAGACTTGTGGAGGTCTACACATTTTTTCTGAGGTCTGGGCTGATTTATTTTGATTTTCCCATGATGTCAAGCAAATAGCCACTGAGTTTGGAAGTAGGCCTTGTAATACATCCACAGGTAAACCTCCAATTGACTCAAATTATGTCAATTAGCCTATCAGAAGCTTCTAAATCCATGACATCATTTTCTGGAATTTTCCAAGCTGTTTAAAAGGCAGTCAATTTAGTGTATGTAAACTTCTGACCCACTAGAATTGCGATACAGTGAATTCTGTCTGTAAACAATTATTGGAAAAATTACTTGTGTCATGCACAAAGTAGATGTCCTAACCGACTTGCCAAAACTATAGTCTGTTAACAAGACATTTGTGGAGTGGTTGAAAAACCCTAAGCACTACTAGTTTGATGGTTGTAACCATCAATTGTTCCATAAACAGTCACCCATATTTAATTTCAAACATAACAATTCCTCTAGTATAGGCTACTGCAAAATGCCTGTTATGTGATTGGTATGGTCGGTGTTGATTCATTTTGGTTTATCGTCCCAGCTGTAAAGTATATAAAAATACAATTTTAAGAAATACAATGTATAGGATGGGCTGAATTTGTATTCATTGATACAGAAAGGTTTTAAGGCCCTGTGTAAACCCCCAGCCTAGGCTCGGAAGGAGGAAACCCTGAGAATTACTCAGGAAGAGATATGGTGAAAGAGGCCGGATGTGAATGGTGATATCCTTCTCAGTAATAGATGCCACAATTTACTGTGTAACCCACTCCAGCAGATAACACACTTGTTGTTATCATTAGAGCATTGCAAAAACTCTAAAGACTGATTAGAGGATAAGTAGATTATTACCCAACACCCTGACAAAACATATCGTAGAGAAAATATGCAATTCAAAACCTGACTCCTCTGCCAACTATCCTGTTGTAGTCTGTGTGTTGAGAACACATTTAGTGTTCTCAAGTCATGTAAAAGTAATAACTGAGTAATAAGCACATGAGAAGTGAGTAATTGCACTTCCGAATATCTTTGTGAAAGTTTTCTATGGGATGATATGTTCAGTGTGTGAGTGTGGAAAGTTGTTGGACTAGAGTTGGGCTAGAGTTGGACTAGAGTTGGACTAGAGAGAACAGATGCTGCTAAAGAACAAGGACACTAGCTGGGACCTGCTGGAAGTGACATCACAAAGGAAGTGAGGACACACAGGAAGTGAGATCACACAGGCTAGAGAAAGAAGGAGAAGAGTGAAGCAATCAGCAGTCTGAAATAATGATTTCTTAAGAGGGAGCATAATCACAAAACACACATCCTGTCAAACAGGAAGCAACACTATACAATTAATCAGAGTTGTTTTGGTTTGAACACTGAATAGCTGCTCGAATGGTTGGTGTTGACACTAACAACCAACCAGGCTCTTCCCAATGCTTGCCTCATTACTGATGCCTTCCTCAACTACAGTAGACGGCTATGTTTCCAGACATTCTCCAGGGCCCATATTCAAAAACTCTAGGAGTGCTGATCTAGGATCAGGCCCCAACCCCTGACCATATAATCGTATTGATAATGAACTAAAATGCTAAACTTACCCTATATCAGCATTTATAAACTGAGACACTTTATGAACACGGGCTTATGAATATGATCTCCCTCTAACTGAGTAAGCCTGTGTTTATCCATGTTAGCCCCATTGACAGGAGGTTTAATACAGCCCAACACTTCACCCAGGAGGTCATCATCTCCAGTGAAGGTCTTACTGGGAAGACTGGTTCTGGTTGGCTTCAGCTGCACATACCGACTTTGCAGGGCAAATGTGTTAAAAGACTCATGCATTCACACTCACACATGAGAACACACAGGAGCCATTTCAGGCTTATTTCCTGTCCTCACACACTCTGGAGGCCTGGTTAATCAGATTTATTACAGCAACTCCCTCCATCAATACTTAATCACCATTACTGATGCCTGGTCTGTAGTATCTAATCCTGTTAATGAACAAAGACACACTCTCTCTCACACACACACACACCAAGGAGAGGCAATAGGAGTGTTTAAAAATATATATATATATATTTAACCTTTACTTAACTAGGCAAGTCAGTTAAGAACAAATTCTTATTTACAATGATGGCCTACTGGGGAACAGTGGGTTAACTGCCTTGTTCAGTGGCAAAACGACAGATTTTTACCTTGTCAGCTTGGGGATTTGATCCAGCAACCGTTCAGTTACTGGCCCAAAGCTCTAACCACTAGGCTACCTGCCCCCCCGCCGGCCAAACCCTCCCCTAACCCGGACAACACTGGTCCAATTGTGAGCCGCCCTAATATGACTCCCGATCACGGCCGGTTGTGATACAGCCCGGGATCAAACCCAGGTCTGTAGTGACGCCTCCATTACTGCGATGCAATGCCTTAGGCCACTGCGCCACTCTGGAGGCCTTGTGTGAAAGCATAGTATCATGTGTAATTTACTGATGTATGACCCCAGTCTTCGGCAGTATATAGTATCACACTAAGCAAAAAAGACGCATGCAAAAACACAGACAAGCTAGCACGCACGTACATACGTACACACACATTTAAGTCTGAGGTTTTAGCCTCCATAATGAAATGTGGAGCACAGCCATGCCTTGACAAGGTATATCATCACTCTCCTCTCATCTCTCACTTTCCTGCACTTAGTCTCTTTCTTTAAGCCCTGCCACTTGCTCTCTCACACTCCTCATGTTTGGATGGTATCCATTGATGACATACATTTATGTACAGTGATCAAAAAACGTTTTTGCACACTAACTCAATGCTATGTGTATGAGCAAACAAACAAAAAACATCTGTCTGCCATTTTATGAATTTATTTTTGCTGGGTGTGCATCAATGAACTGTATGGGCAAGTACAGTGCCTTCAGAAAGTATTCAAACCCCTTGACTTTTTCCAAATTTTGTTATGTTACAGCCTTATTATAAAATGTATTAAAAAGTTGTTTTCCCCTTCATCAATTTACACACAATACCCCATAATGACGAAGCAAAAACAGGTTTTTAGAACAAGAAATATCACATTTATGTAATTATTCAGACTCTTTACTCAGTACTTTGTTGAAGCACCTTTGGCAGCAATTACAGCCTCGAGTCTTCTTTGGTATGACGCTACAAGTTTGGCACACCTATATTTGGGGAGTTTCTCCCATTCTTCTCTGCAGATCCTCTCAAGCTGTCAGGTTGGATGGGGAGCGTCGCTGCACAGCTATTTTCAGGTCTTTCCAGAGATGTTCGATCGGGTTCAAGTCCGGGCTCTGGCTGGGCCACTCAAGGACATTCAGAGTCTTGTCCAGAAGCCACTCCGGTGTTGTCTTGGCTGTGTGCTTAGGGTCATTGTCCTGTCAGAATGTAAACCATCACACCAGTCTGAAGTTCTGTGCACTCTGGAGCAAGTTTTCATCAAGGATCTCTCTGTAATTTGCACCATTCATCTTTGCCTCGATCCTGACTAGTCTGCCAGTCCATGCCGCTGAATAACACCCCGACTGCATGATGCTGCCACCACCATGCTTCACCGTAAGGATGTTGCCAGGTTTCATCCAGACATGACGATTGACATTCAGACCAAAGAGTTTAATCTTGGTTTCATCAGACCAGAGAATCTTGTTTCTCATGGTCTGAGTCATTTAGGTGCCTTTTGGCAAACTCCAAGCGGGCTGTCATGTGCCTTTTACTGAGGAGTGGCTTCCGTCTGGCCACTCTCCCATAAAGGCCTGATTGGTGGAGTGCTGCAGAGTGTGTTGCAGTAGTGCTGCATCGTTGTCCTTCTAGAAGGTTCTCCCATCTCACAGAGGAACTCTGGAACTCTGTCAGAGTGACCATCAGGTTCTTGATCACCTCTCTGATTGCTCAGTTTGGCCGGGCAGCCAGCTCTAGGAAGTCTTCTTCCATTGAAGAATGATGGAGGCCATTGTGTTCTTGGGGACCTTCCGTGCTGCAGACATTTTTTGGTACCCTTCCCCAGATCTGTGCCTCAACACAATCCTGTCTCAGAGCTATACGGACAAATCCTTCGACCTCATGGCTTGGTTTTTGCTCTGACATACACTGTCAATTGTGGGAGCTTATATAGACAGGTGTGTGCCTCATGTCCAATCAATTGAATTTACTACAGGTGGACTCCAATTAAGTTATAGAAATACCTCAAGGATATTCAATGGAAATAGGATGCACCTGAGCTAAATTGAGTCTCATAGCAAAGGGTCTGAATACTTAGGTGTCTGTTTTTTTCTTTTAATACATTTGCAAAGATTTCTAAAAACCTGTTTCACTTTGTCAATATGGGGTATTGTGTGTAGATTGCTGAGGATAATAAAACATATATATATATTTTTTAGAATAAGGCTGTAACGTTACAAAATGTGGAAAAAGTGAAAGGGTCTGAATACTTTCCGAAGGCACTGTATGTGTGCACACAACAGTGTATATGTACAAGAGTGTGTGTGTATAAGTGCCGTATGAATCGTAATGGTGCTCAGATTCCTGCGGGCTGCTCGTAGGGGCTTTAAATTGTTTTCTGCATGAGGCGACATGTTTGTTGTAAGACATTAGGCTGTGCGGCCAGGCCAAGTGTGTGTGTGGGGAGAGGGGGGCGCGAGAGAGCGAGAGAGAGCAAGAGGGAGCGAGAGAGAGTGAGAGAGCGAGAGAGAGAGAGTGACAGAAGCAGGGATCTGATGATGGATGAGATTGGATTAGCAGAGAGAAGCTGCGCACACAGCCCAGCACTCAACTGTAATTTACAACTCTATCACTGTAATACACACTGTGTTACTAAAGACACACGTTACAGCCTTGTCAAAGGACACTGTACATTCACTATGCACCTACATACTTCACGGCTCGATCAGAAAATTCTATACACTCGCTAGTCACTATAAACACACACTTTACAGCTCTTTCAGTTCACAAACACAAAACACACACTGAAGAAAGAACTGTAAAGCTCGAATCAGGCCATCTGTGAATGCTCTCAGAGTGGTGATTCTCCCAGATGGCAGAGAGCCTAACACACAGCACCTCCTGCTCTATTAAACCCTAACTCTTATACACCACACAGATACATAGTGTGTGTGTGTGTACACGTCTATAGATCTGTATCTGCATGTAGTATATATATATATATATATATATATATATATATATGTCAGAACATATGTCTGCCTATTAGTATGCATGTGTAAATCTGTGTGTATGATATAGAGTAAGAGCGGAGAAGAGAGAAAGACAGAGGTAAAGTTTGTATCTGTAATTGTTGACTGCCTTTGTTTTCTCCTGCCTCTCGCTCACTCAACACCACTATTTTTCTTTCATTTCTTTTTGTTTCTCTTTAATTTGAGGGTGTGTGCTTTGAAGAAAGGCGGCATGGGGGGGGTACGAAGAGAGAGAGAGCGAGAGAGAGTGTGTGAGAGAGAGTGAGAGAGAGAGAGTGTGAGAGACATAATTTGCCCAAATGAAGTGTTCTAATATCTCCCACAGCCCTAAAGGCATCCACATGCTTCCAAATCCAAAACATTTCGGAACAGTTTGTGCATATATTACAACTTTCTGCGCCGTTTTTGTTCGTTTTGGTCGTTCGGCAGTTTGTTTTAGGACCGTGCACACAAAATGTTTTCTTGAGGCAAGCCGAAGTCTGTAGCTGAAGTCTACACTAGGGATGCACGATATATCGGTGAACATATCAGAATCGGACAATATTAGCTAAAAATGCCAACGTCGGCATCGGCCCGATGTCTAGTTTAACGGCGATGTGCAAAACCGATGTCAAAGCTGACGTGCATACCTATATAATGTAGGTAGATGCAGCATTCCTAACCTAGCCCACAATGTCTGCTGTGAGGATCGAGCAGTCAACAAGTCGAGCAGTCATTTGAAAGAGTAAGTCAATTTCAGCCAGACAACTCAAAGGTCGAAATCCATTAACGCCAAGATAATGGAATTCATTGCCCTTGACAATCAACCGTTCTTTGTCATGGATGATGTTGGCTTTCGCCAACTGGCAGAGCAACAGTACACACGTGCGAGTGTACCAAGTGCGCTATTCTTCAAATGTTTCCCTACCGGAGTTACACAGTAATAGCGTTACTGCTATTAGCTTCACGACTGCCATTTGGACCAGCGATATCAGCCCCATGAGCATGCTGAGTCTGACAGTACAGTGAGTCGTCGAGGATTTTGTACTGAGGAAAGTTGTATTTCATGCTCATAAATGTGCTGGTTGTCATACCGATGCTTCCATTTTAATGGCATTTGAGAGCATGTTTGAAACTTGGAAACATGAACACACTAGCTAGCTCCATTCGAACAACTGACTCTAGAAATAAGCTCATCAACTGCGCCTGCAGCAGACGTGATACCCCCTGTCATGGCATTGAAACGCCTGCTCCACAAAACTGCCGACACAGGCTGTGAACAAGCGATTCAGTGGCATTCTCTCTTTACTGTGTCACCACCATGCTCGACACTAGGTACAAGGACGGCTACTTCGATGCAGACAAAAAACAGGGTTTACGTGAAATGTTACATACACAGCTGGATCAGATGGAAACGGACACAGTGCACCAAGGAAGAGGCCACGGACAGACAGAGCTGACACTTCACTGCTTGACATGTATGATGAATTCCTGGTTGAGAATGAAACGACTGAACAAATGAACAACAAAACAGCACAGCAAGTGAAAGAAATAGGTTTTGATTATGTTTTACTGGTAACAGGGACATACGTAAATGCCAACAAAATAACTTTTTGGTCAGCGTGGTGTAGTGTGGTGTAGAGGTCGACCGATTATGATTTTTCAACGCCGATACCGATTATTGCAGGACCAAAAAAAAGCCGATACCGATTAAATCGGCAGATATTTATAAATTTGTAATAATGACAATTACAACAATACTGAATGAACAATTAACCCTTATTTTAACTTAGTATAATACATACATAAAATCTATTTAGTCTCAAATAAATAATGAAACATGTTCAGTTTGGTTTAAATAATGCAAAAACACAGTGTTGGAGAAGAAAGTAAAAGTGCAATATGTGCCATGTAAAAAAGCTAACGTTTAAGTTCCTTGCTTAGAACATAAGAACATATGAAAGCTGGTGGTTCAATATTCCCATTTCTTCAATATTCCCAGTTAAGAAGTTTGAGATTGTAGTTATTATAGGAATAATGACATGTCAACTATTTCTCTCTATACCATTTGTATTTCATTTATCTTTATTTAACTAGGCAAGCCAGTTAAGAAGAAATTCTTATTTTCAATGACAGCCTAAGAACAGTGGGTTAACTGCCTGTTCAGGAGCAGAACGACATATTTGTACCTTGTCAGCTCGGGGGTTTGAACTTGCAACCTTCCGGTTACTAGTCCAACGCTCTAACCACTAGGCTACTCTGCCGTCCCATATACCTTTGGCTATTGAATTTTCTTATTGGCACTTTAGTATTGCCAGCCTAATCTCGGGAGTTGATAGGCTTGAAGTCATAAACAGCACTGTGCCTCAAGCATTGCAAAGAGCTGCTCGCAAACACAGTAAAGTGCTGTTTGAATGAATGCTTACGAGCCTGCTGCTGCCTACCACCGCTCAGTCAGACTGCTCTATGAAATATAAAATCATAGACTTAATTATAATAAACACACAGAAATACGAGCCTTTGATCATTAATATAGTCAAATCAGTGAAATACGGAACCATTCCGTATTTTGTAGAACGTGTGGCAACCCTAAGTCTAAATTTTGCTGTTACATTGCACAACATTCAATGTTATGTCATAATCATGTAAAATTCTGGCAAATTAATTACGGTCTTTGTTTGGAAGAAACAGCTTGCAACGTGCCAGGTGGCTCAAACTGTTGCATATACCCTGACTCTGCTTGCACTGAACGCAAGAGATATGAACGCAAGAGATATATATGTATATACTGTACTCGATACCATCTACTGTATCTTGCCTATGCTCCTCTGTACCATCACTCATTCATATATCCTTATGTACATATTCTTTATCCCCTTACACTGTGTATAAGACAGTAGTTTTGGAATTGTTAGTTAGATTACTTGTTGGTTATTACTGCATTGTCGGAACTAGAAGCACAAGCATTTCGCTACACTCGCATTAACATCTGCTAACCATGTGTATGTGACAAATAAAATTTGATTTGATTTGATTTGATTAGTTAATATTGCCTGCTAACATGCATTTATTTTAACTAAATATGCAGGTGTAAAAAATATACTTCAGTGATTTTAAGAAAGGCATTGATGTTAATGGTTAGGTACATTTGTGCAACGAATGTGCTTTTTTTCGCAAATGCGCTTTTGTTAAATCATCACCTGTTTGGCAAAGTTGAAGTAGGCTGTGATTCAATGATAAATTAACAGGCACCGCATTGATTATACGCAACGCAGGACAAGCTAGTTAACCTAGTAATATCATCAACCATGTGTAGTGGTTTTGAACCATGCCCAAATGGCATAAGAAATGTCCAAATGCCATACACAAGTATTGAAAGTACCAAATCAGGATGTTATGTCCATTTGCCATATATGATCATAGGAAGTCAGCTTCCAAACCCAAAAGTCAGTGAACAATGTCCAAATGGCATAAGAAATGTCCAAATCGAATTTATACTGACCAAATGATATATATATAACTATGATAAGCCCTGAATCAACCTAGAAGGTACATTTGTCATGTTTGATCATAGGAAGTAAGAATTTATCATTGATGTTGATTTCAGCCTGTCCATTTGGTGATGGAAAATCCCTCATTAAATACACTGGAAATGGACAAATGTAAACTGTCCATTTGCAATGTCTTACAATGGGCATTTACCATCACGAATTGGACATGGTCTAATATACTGCAGAAATGCCCAATTGACTGGCTCATTAAACTTGGGATGGACGAGCGGTGATAGTGGTTCCTCTCCTTTGCTCTTGGTGTTGATTTCAGACTGTCCATTTTGTGATGGTATATCCCTCATTAAAAGCATTGGAAAGGTACACTGTCCATTTGCAATATGAAATGTACAATGCCAATATATTATACTGCCACCAACTCAGCCATCAGTCAATAAGATATCATACTGACACCTAACTTATACATACTGACACCAAACTTATACATACTGACACCAAACTCACTTGGTCCAACTCTTTTAGAAGAAACTATCACATATTTCAGAGCAGGCCAACAATTCACAGCACCTTCTGTTAAAACCATTAAAAAACCTTCAAAAACAAGCTTTGGGTCGATAAGTCATTCGGAGACTGAGCAGCGAACTTAATTAGTGCTGAAAATGCACTTTTTCTGGGCGTTGCATCGGGGTCCCTGAAAGAGCTATTGGACAGAAACTTTAGGATATGTCTCTATGGGCCAAGGCGGTTTCTAAGCACCTTTTCCTGTGATTCTAGGACTTTTCTAAATTTCAACATTTTTGCGATGTTCAAAATGAATTGAAGTTAATGCAAATGAACGAGGCTGTTTCCCAGCCTGAGAACCTTCTAGAACCACAGAACTCAAAATGCACTACCGATGCACTACCGACTTAAGCTCTAGAACAGGTATCTAAAGTTTCAGAGCTCTAGGTCTGACGGTTTGGCTGCTTTCTGTAAGAAGAAGGCGACTCAATTAGAGGTCGACCGATTATGATTTTTCAACGCCGATACCAATACCGAATATTTTAGGACCAAAAAAGCCGATACCACTTAATCGACCGATTAAAAAAAAAATGTATTTGTAATAATGACAATTACAACAATACTGAATGAACACTTATTTTAACTTAATATAATACATCAATAAATTCAATTTAGCCTTAAATAAATAACAAAACATGTTCAATTTGGTATAAATAATGCAAAAACAAAGTGTTGGAGAAGAAAGTAAAAGTGCCTATACCTTTGACTATTGGATGTTCTTATAGGGACTTTAGTATTGCCAGTGTAACAGTATAGCTTACGTCCCTCTCCTCGCCCCTACCTCGCCCCTAAATCAACAACAGCCATACTCGAAGCATCGTTACCCATGCAGAGCAAGGGGAATAACTATTCCACATCTCAGAGCGAGTGATGTTTCAAACGCTATTAGCGCGCACCCCGCTAACTAGCTGGCCATTTCACATCGGTTACACCAGCCTAGTCTCGGGAGTTGATAGGCTTGAAGTCATAAACAGCGCAATGCTTGAAGCAAAACGAAGAGCTGCTGGCAAAACGCACGAAAGTGCTATTTGAATGAAGGCTTACGAGCCTGCTGGTGCCTACTATCGCTCAGTCAGACTGCTCTATCAAATCATAGACTTAATTATAACAAAATAACACACAGCAATACGAGCCTTAGGTCATTAATATGGTCGAATCCAGAAACTATCATCTCAAAAACAAGACGTTTATTCTTTCAGTGAAATACGGAACCGTTCCGTATTTTATCTAACGGGTAAGTCTAAATATTCCTGTTACGTTGCACAACCTTCAATGTTATGTCATAATTCCGTAAAAATCTGGCAAATTAGGCGGCCCAAACTGTTGCATATACCCTGACTCTGCGTGCAATGAACACAAGAGAAGTGACACAATTTCACCAGGTTAATATTGCCTGCTAACCTGGATTTCTTTTAGCTAAATATGCAGGTTTAAAAATATATACTTCTGTGTATTGATTTAAGAAAGACATTGACATAACCTAAAAAGGCATCGACAAAATCTGAAAAGCCGCTCAGCAAGGAAGAAGCCACTGCTCCATAAAAAAAGCCAGACTACGGTTAGCAACTGCACATGGGGAAGTTAAGGCTTGGTCCCAAATGGGTCTTCCAAATGGACAATGACCCCAAGCATACTTCCAAAGTTGTGGCAAAATGGCTTAAGGAAAACAAAGTCAAGGTATTGGAGTGGCCATCACAAAGCCGTGACCTCAATCCTAGAGAAAATTTGTGGGCAGAACTGAATAAGTGTGTGCGAGCAATGAGGCCTACAAACCTGACTCAGTTACACACGCTCTGTCAGGAGGAATGGGCCAAAATTCACCCAACTTATTGTGGGAAGCTTGCGGAAGGCTACCCGAAATGTTTGACCCAAGTTAAACAATTTAAAAGGCAATTCTACCAAATACTAATTGAGTGTATGTAAACGTCTGACCCACTGGGAATGTGATGGGGGAAAAAAAGCTGAAATCAATCATTCGCTCTACTATTATTCTAACATTTCACATTCTTAAAGTAAAGTGGTGATCCTAGCTGACCTAAGACAGGGAATTTTTACTTGGTTTAAATGTCAGGAATTGTAACAAACTGAGTTTAAATGTATTTGGCTCAGGTGTATGTAAAACTTCCGACTTCAACTGTATATATACAGTAACATTCAAAAGTTTTATAACACCCAATCATTCAAGGGTTTTTATATCTGAGATTCTTCAAAGTAGCCACCCTTTGTCTTGATGACAGCTTTGCTGGTTACTACATGGTTCATTTCTACAATGTAGAAAATAGTTTTAAAAAATAAAGAAAAACCCTTAAATGGGTAGGTGTCTGAAATTCTTCATGTAAAAAAAAAACAATGGATGTAACAAATACAGATTGTGCCTTTAAGTCTATCAAAAGTGTGCAAGTTTGAGCATGTGTCCATTAGGACTATTGATTTTATCAGCATGAATTAGATTGAGAAATAAAAGCCCTGCTTTTATTTCATAGGATGGGATCCGCACTACGCAGCTGTTGAAGAGCGCATTTTACACTGGCTGTCCACTGGTTTTAAAAACAACGATTGATAGGCAGCTTAAACTTCTTGAATTCAACCATTGGGTTCAAATACACATTTAGATTTGTGAACAGCCATCCACAACAACCACAATCCGCAAATAGCTAAATGAGAGAGCAGCAGTGTGATTCACATCAATGCGCTAAGTAGATATCAATAATAACTGATTGCCGTAGACTACATCACTGCTGTTATCCTTACTTCCAAGCGTTTATTCAAGTTGGATCGTATTTGGATGCCGACACCATTGGAAGACATAGCTTGGACTGTAGCCTAAAAAAGCCTATTTATTCCTGCTCTTTCACACGATCCATCCAAGCACATTTGGTGTGTCGTCATAGTGGTCTCTGACTTGTGGTCAGACTCGCTGAGGTGGAACAAACTTAAACTTGCACCTTTTTTCCAATGCTGATTGAACGCCATTGAGAAAACACCCTCTCTGAATTTAAAAGTAATCCTCAAAGTAATTATCTAGTTTTTCAAAAGTATCTAATCTGATTACGATATTTTTCGCCGGTAACGGATTACAGTTACCGCTTTCTTGTAATCCCTTACATGTAATCCGTTACTCCACAACCCCGGACACACCGCTATGATCTATGACACTCCCCTCCTTCTCTCCACCTAACTCAGTCACACTCCATCTACAGCCACGTGTTCTCTCACTCTCTCACTCTTCTCTCTCAGATTCAGATCCTCCCTGCTACGAAGACAGACATCTAGATGGCTCTACTTCCTCAGACCGGTCCTCAATCAATCAGAAGCAGCCTCACTGGGGTGTGCTCTCTGAATAGATATTGAATGGATTGGAGAAAGGTCATACTGGTCCTAACACAGACAATCGGGGTTGCAGAGAAATCGTATGAATGAGCAGCCAGTCACAGAGACCGGTCAAACAGCCTCACACACAGGGGAACTACAGCTGGTCATGAAATGGGCTATTCTCTTTCACAGTAATCGACCTACCTACTTCTATAGTTTCACTATGACCCACACAAGCTAAGAAAGTCAAAGGTATTGTCTGTTAAAACCACTTGCATGCAATTTCTGGTAAACCACACAGATGGTATTGCAGTAGAGAGATTCTGCAGCAAACTCCACTTCAAGTGCATAGCTGGGGGAAACCCCATAGAGAGCACACACACACGCCAATGAACCACATGGAGCTAGCACCCCATTAACCTCCAAACATCTCTCTCTGGAACAGTACTGAAAGCAATTCTACGGTTATAGTACAGTACATTACCGGCACAGTGGTTGTTGAGCAAGGCGTTGGTGGTTGTAGAGTTGCAAGCTGGGGCCACAGACAACAAGCCCTCCTCCATTCTCTTCTTACTGCAGACACACACACACACACACACCCGCAGACGGATACACACACCTCTCCCTTGACAAGATCCAGGCAGCTTCCTGCCTTTTTTTTAACTGTCCCGAGAGTGTGTGAGTGAGTACCCTTGCCTCGCTGCTACACGCCTGCTGTGTTTGTGACTGTGTATACGTGTGTGTGGTAGACTATTCTTCTCGTCGTCTTAGGCAGTCCTGTTTTTCCTCGCTCTCTCTCTCTCTCTTTTTCTAGAGTCTATTTCATTTCCTTCTTCCTTTCGATCAGGTCTTCCTCGACTGCAGTCAGAAGGATTTCTGGTTGTCTGTGTGCAAACAGAATGCTTTTTAGTCTCCCTCTTACTTCTCTCTCGTTTGTGTCTGCTCTCTCTGGTGTACACTCACACACAGTGCCACTGCTGCACGCTCACACAAAGCCCGGAGCGAATGAGCGAGCGAGAGAGTGAGGCAGGAGGAGGAGATCGAGATTTTTTTTTTTAACAAAAATCCTTGGCTGGCTCAGGGAGTGGCTAAAGCTGAGCTGCGCTGCTGCTGTTGGCTCACAGAGCTTTAACCCCATGAATGCCAATAGCAATAAGGCTCCTGTGGACATAGAGAGAGAACGAGGAGGAGGAAAGAGGGGGAGAGGAGAGCGCGTAGAGGTGACATTATAGCGCGAAGAGAATAGTTCCTGCTCCACTAACTCATTGGTTTCTGGAGCTATCTTGGCCCCTCGTTAGGTCTCCAAACATGCCGATGGCGAAGCTGTTAGTCACCAAAAAACGTTATTCATTCACGTCTCCCTCGCCGCCAAAAACACATTTATTAGATTTCAGAGAGACAAAGTCAGAATCCTATAAAGAATATACAGTATATTATTCTTCTATTTTTTGTTGTTGTTCTGGATTATTATTATTCATTATTTATATATTTTTTACCCTCTTTTTCTCCCCAATTTCGTGGTATCCAATTGTTAGTATCTTGTCTCATCGCTACAACTCCTGTACGGGCTCGGGAGAGACAAAGGTCAAGTGCCACGCATCCTCCAAAACACAACCTAACCAAGCCACACTGCTTCTTAACACAGCGCGCCTCCAACCCGGAAGCCAGCTGCACCAACGTGTTGGAGGAAACACCCAATTGTGCGTCGCCCCATGGACCTCCCGGTCGCGGCCGCCTGCAACAGAGCCTGGGCTCGAACCCAGAGTCTCTGATGCGATGCCTTAGACCACTGCGCCACCCGGGACGCCTATTATTAGTATTTTAAACATTCAGGGAATGTATGTGGTAAGACCAAGACATCTCGAAGGCAAAAATAAACAGAGGAATGAGGAAGAAGTTTAAAAAAAAGAAAAACCATTATTTTCAAAAAGTACTTTTCTTTATTTAGTAGATTCTGTATAACTAAACAATATCTTAGTGATCCAGCAGAATGCCATCCAACACAGTGAACGAGCCGCAATAACGGTGGGGCAGTCCGGCTCAGCATCGGAGAGAGAAACTACAAAAAGGAATAATCAAAACTGATTGAGGTTTTCTGTGAAGGCCGTCGCATATGGAACCAATACACATGCTAGAACCTGATTGTGGGTGGAGTTTGTTGCCTGGGCAGTCAAGCCTTTCTATTTGCCGGTCATTTGCTTAACCGCCACCGCATGCTCCTCCCCCATAGCGGACAGCACGGAGACCATGATATCCTCAGAGGTGGCAAACCTCTGCTCTATTTCCTTGCCCAGGTCTGAATCACTTGCCATTGCCACTCATGAGGGACATGAACCCATCAGTGATGTTCAACAGCTGGAAATCGTTTATCTCGACGTGGGGCACATCCACGTTGTGTGTGGAGGGACACAAGTCCTCATTCTTCTTGTTGGTGAAGATGTCAATGCCCATCGTGTTAAACCTTGGCGTGTCTGTGCTTTCCGGTCTTGGAGGTGGACATTTCCACAATCTTGCAGGGGTGTCCCTTCAGCAGCACAAAGAGGTTCTTTCGCAGGGCAGGAATGGGGGGTGGAGGCGCCAGAATCTCCAGTGGTGAAGTCAAGTTTGGGGTCTGCCATGGTGTGCCAGATTAAGAGCACTTCCAAGAGAAAGAGGAACGGGACTGCGCAAGCGTGACCAACTTTACTCGCCAAGTCAGATTACACAGCCACACGATCTGCCTCACAAATGATGTCATCGCTATCTTAAAGAGACAGCGCACAATTGAATAAAAAGAGACTGCTTCTTCTACGCAAATGCTGTCGATCAGTGCAATAAAAGAATACGTTCTCCTAGCAGTTGCCAATAAAATAAGTCCTAAATAGAAGGGATTGTTTGTCATCTGTAGCCCCATGATATCAGCTAAAACGAGCTCAACTCAATGCGTGCACCCGCTCCTTTTGAATAACATCCCATGCATCTGTATTGGGAAGAGTCCTAGGCTACATTTTTGATTTACCCAGTTTATCAATAGAGATGTACCTTTCAAATAAATGATTACCATTGTTGTTGTTTTTTGTAGTTCGTTTGGTAAAAACTAAGTCAAATTGACCGTATGATTGATTCATTAATGCATACATTGCTGTCTCAAAAGAATTGACATCAAAATGTTCAAATTTGATGATATTGAACTCAAAATACGGCCAGCAATTGAACAGAGCAGTAAGCGGAGTCTGTCTGGATCAAGTGCCATTCTGGGACTTTAGATGATATCACAAAAAGAAAAAGTATTGTTTTGGAATCGAGTATCATGATGGTGTCGAGTATCACGATACTAAACCTGGTTATCCAAGTCAGAATTCTCGTATATCGTGACAACACGAATACTTACGTCAAGGTTATAACATCCCTCTAGAATGACAATGGTCTTCTATGGCTGACCTACAGTGTAGTCTATGGCTATGCTGTGAAAGATAGAAATGTTCCTTGTTGAGCTGAAATTTAAAAAATAAAAAACATTTTAACCGTCTAATCTAAACTCCATGATCAGCACCTGGTCTGGACGAAATTAAACCCACTGTTCCACACATGACTGCAGGAGCACAGCCAAAACACTGGGCCTGAGGTGGAGACAAAGAGCACAATGGTAGAAATACACATTCTGTTAAACACACATTCTCACTAAGATTTTAGCAAAGTTTGGATGGAACAGTGTGCAGCATGTACGTAGATAGGTATTCTGTTGATGTGCACGAGGCTCTTTAAAGACTGCACATGTGTGCACAGGCTACTCCTGCTGGCTGCATTGCAGACAGTTGAAACTGGACCCTCTGCCCTGTGCTTGTATTATTATTCTGTTTAAACCTGAGGCTCAGAGGGAGAGCAGGTCCCAGCCGATGGCAGGGATTTCAACCAGAGTGAACCATTTTAATCTCCACTGTTAGAGAAAGGCCGAGAAAGCGAGCAAGCGAGAGAGAACGATCGAGAAAGGGAGCGAGCGAGACAGCAAATTATTTCAAGGCAGCACTCTACCACGTTGGAAGGAAAACCCTAAACAGAAAGGGGACTGGTGACTAGCCAGGAGGAAGGGATGGGGGGGGAGTAGAAGCCATTGCCACCATACTGTACATCTACAATGGGCTCTACAATGACTCATGGTATGGGCAGCAAAGTCCAGTACGGGTAGCTGAAGCCCAATATGGCGACCAGACTATGGGCGTGTCGTAAGGAGTGGGCGTGTGGAAAGGAGTGGGCGTGTCGTAAGGACTGGGTGTACAGAAAGTGGATCAGCTACGTGGGCAGATTTGTTGCCACTCGATATCGTTTTGCGAGGCTGAAAGGGCTGTACTACTGCGGTAGCTATGTGGCTATTTTTTTCTCTTACACCGTTTTATTAGTAGGATAGCAGCCTACACAATAAATAATATTGTTCACCATGTAGATGTCACCTTGATCATACATAGTCTACTACTCAATGGGGAGGGAATGAATGGCAACAACACCAAGACACAGTGCCCTTTGCTCCCGCTTGACAACCACTAGTGTCCGGCAACGGCGTGGGAAGTAGCTCCCTAGGAGCTACTTAGGGTGACAGTTGCAGTAAACACTCGCATACAACGCACGAAACATAAAAATAAACAATCGTCAGTTTTATAACTGAAAATGTACAATTATTTGTGTAAAACTAACAATGAAATACGACTCAGACTCATCCTCTGTTTAATTTAGGAAATCTGGTTGCCAAGTATTTCCCCAAATAAAAAAATTGACATTTGTTCATGTCTCAATGTAATCAAGGTATGAAATGACTGTATTTGAAAATAATACATTTTTTGGCTTAGTGGTCAATTTGCAGTGCACAAATTATAATTTTACAGCCTCCCAGCCATTCGCTCCGAAAAACAATCGACCCGTGGCTGAATCTAGTTGCCTACCCCAGGGGTAAGGGTTCACACAAGATGTATGGCGAAAGCAGGTGATAGGAGGAAGGGACCCGTTTCAGCAGTGTGAAAGGTGAGGAAGCCAACTGTGACACTGAAGTTGTCCTCAAAATACGCAATGAGCTTTAACAGTTGTCAGTACAAATGACATTAGCACAGTGACAGACAAGTAAACTGTTGTGAGGTCAAAAGCCAAGAACACAGAGTTCTAGAGAGGGGACATTTTATCTCATACCTAAGCACAGTCAAGACAAGTCAGCCTGTGAGGCCCCTCAAACATGTTCCTGCTCTCTACTGAAAACCCCTGGTGTGGCACGCGCGTTAACTGCCATCTGAAGGGAGATGAAACCTAGATGTTACACCCTGTGTAGAGAGGAATTGCAGCGGAGTCACCAAAATAGAGCTGACAGGAAAGAGGAGGGTGGCAGGAAAGCAGACAGGGCCTGACACACTTAAAACTGAAACGCTGCAATCAGAACACTTACGGTACTCGGCTACTCTCTCGAAACAAAACTCTTCACCATGTTGGAGGCTAAAACAGAGTTCTGAAACAGGGACGACTTAAGGGGTGGTGTCAAAACAGCCTCTTCAGTCCTCAGAGTTAAAGGGAGATTTGGGGATTTTTTTGGCAATGATGCCTTTCAATCTACTTCCCCAGAGTCAGATGAAATCGTGGATACAATTTTTATGTCTCTGTGTCCAGAATGAAGTTCGAGGTAGTTTTGCAAACCAATGCTAACTAGTGTTAGCACAATTAACAGAAGGCTAAGGGTGTCTGCTAGGGGTCTGGAGAAGTTACAGGAGGAAAGGTCCTATAGCCACAGGGGCATATATATGTACTAGTGACAGATTTTAAATACCTCAAATTAGAATTAGGTTGGGTAAAAAACAAGCAAAGGCGCTGAAAAACGCTAAACTACACCATCTCTTCCACTTTAAAACCAATTCTTCTAGCGTTCTTGTTATTTTCTCTCTCCTGATTCGCCCTCTCTCCTCCTCTTTTCTCTCCTGCTCTCTCTCATCGACGCGTCTTAATCTGCCTAATGGTTTTTCCGACGGGGCAAGTCGGGGCATACCAGAGGAATAAAATACTATCTGCTAATCTTCCTCGGTAACATCGTGTTACTTAAGAGGAAATCACTGCCAGTGCCAGTCTGATGAGTTACCCAACCTGCGGGCTCTATTCTTGCTCTATGTGGCCCCAGGGAGCGGTGCCAGTTTCACTATCTCCCACCCAGGCTGCATTATAAGAGGACAGAGTGCAGCGCCTTGGTTCAATGAAGTGTCATGGCGCCCTTTCAAGTGACACACTCAAGCGCAGAGGAGGAAGCACCTGGCATGGAGTCACAGCACTGACGCCCATCAACTACCCCATGGATAAGGTACTGTATACTACCATTTATGTGTGAGAGTGAACCTGTTTCTTTTTAGAATTGAAGTCAGCAACCAGTGTTTACACTTGTGCATGTTTCAGACAGTAATACTGCACAGAAAACAAATGGGAAATCACATACTAGACAGTGTGAGGAAAAACAGGGGGGAGTGAAGAAAGGCGAGAGAGATGAAAAGAGACACAGAGAGACAGACAGGTGGTGTCTGAGGCAGATACATGGCGGCTCTCTAAGGAAGGAATGGGGTCAGAGGTTAGGGTCGCAGGAGAGAAGGATGAAGGGAGGAAGAGTGGGAGGAGAGGGGAAGGGGAGGAATGTGTGTTGAAAACCACAGAGCAACGTGTTGGACAGACTGGGACACGTTCTTAGGAGGCCAGCCACATGCTCGGAGCGAACATGTCTGTCTGTCTGCCTGTCTTGCAGGATTCCACACGTTGACAGACAGCAAGCCAAGCATAACAGCATTATATAATATACACAGTGTTATACAACCCAACACGACGCAGCATAATATGCTGCAGTACGACACATTAAATGAACGACGCAGCGAAGCAGAGTGACTGCTACCAGGAACGACAATGGAAGGTAATGTAGAGCTAATCAGCATCTTGCCCTCATGACTCTCAGCCTTGGTTCACTAGTGTGCAGCTCCCTTCGGGCACCCAGCCACTCTCTAAATCTGTGTTAACAGAGTTGGCAGAAGGTATATATTGATGTGCGACATCCCAACAGGGTAGAGTATGAAACACGCAGTTTGATGAGCTGTGCGTAAGGGGTTTGTATCTAATGTTGGGGTTATTCGAGGCTCGACTATGCTTGAAATGTGAAATGTGTGTGTGTGTGAGTGTGTAGGAGGTAGACATAGCTGATACTGTTGTGTTATTCTAAGCCCCTGTTCAGTAGTGTTAAGCCCAAACTCCCTGACCCCCTCTGGTACCCCAGCAGCAGATATGGGTGGGAGGGGGGGGGGGGTGGCGGTGTAGTAGGGGCCCCCTTGCCTCGCCGTGCTACGCCCACCACTCCTGGCCCTTGGCAGCTTCGCCCACATTCCTCACCGCCCTGTTTGCAATTAGACTGGCACTGGACCCTCAGACTGCGGGAGCCATGACGACCTGCCAGCTAACGCAAATCACGCACTCATGGTACAACAGAGTACCTACACCCTCAACCACTCAGGATACCTAGCTACTTTAAAAGATACATTGTATACAGAAGACAGCCATGCACTGATGGTACAGAACACCTACTGGAAACCTACACACATCAACAATTGCAACATATGTAAATTGTGGTACACTACTAAGGTCATTTCCACATAAAGGACCCATGAGCACCAGCATGTGAAGTTCATAGGAGTATGTCAAATCTGGTGTCAAATGAAAGATACGAGTCTATATTTTTATATGCATTCTTTTTAAATACATTTGCTATCCTAAATATTAGGAATAAGCAAACAGACAGAAAAGGGGTCTTAGAAAAAGTCTGAAACTGTACTTTACTGTACTCTACTGTGGTGTTCTGTACTTTGCCCTCCACCCATCAAATGAAATCAAATGTTATTGGTCACATACACATGGTTAGCAGATGTTAATGTGAGTGCAGCGATGCTTGTGCTTCTAGTTCTGACCGTGCAGTAATATCTAGAAAGTAATCTAACAATTTCACAACTACCTTAGACATACAAGTGTAAAGGAATTAATAAGAATATGTACATATAAATATATGGATGAGCGATGGCCGAACAGCATAGGTAAGATGCAGTAGATGGTATAGAGTACAGTATATACATATGAGATGAGTAATGTAGGGTATGTAAACATTGTATAAAGTGGAATTGTTTAAAGTGACTAATGATACATTTATTACACCCAATTTTGTGGCTAGAGATTTGAGTCAGTATGTTGGCAGCAGCCACTAAATTTTAGTGATGGCTGTTTAACAGTCTGATGGCCTTCAGATAGTCTGCCTTCTTAACCACGCTCTCTGTGTGGGTGGACCATTTCAATTTGTCCGTGATGTGTACACTGAGGAACATAAAACTTTCCACATTCGCCACTACTGTCCTGTCGATGTGGATATGGGGGTGCTCCCTCTGCTGTTTCCTGAAGTCCACGATCATCTCCTTTGTTTTGTTCATGTTGAGTGTGAGGTTATTTTCCTGACACCACACTCCAAGGGCCCTCACCTCCTCCCTGTAGGCAGACTCATCATTGTTGGTAATCAAGCCTACCACTGTAGTGTCGTCTGCAAACTTGATGACTGAGTTGGAGATGTGCATGGCCACGCAGTCATGGGTGAACAGGGAGTACAGGAGAGAGCTGAGAACACACCCTTGTGGGGCCCCAGTATTTAGGATCAGCGGGGTGGAGATGTTGTTTCCTACCCTCACCACCTGGGGGCGGCCTGTCAGAAGGTCCAGGACCCAGTTGCACACGGCGAGGTCGAGACCCAGGGTCTAATGGCGAGTTTGGAGGGTACTATGGTGTTAAATGCTGAGCTGTAATCGATGAACAGCATTCTTACATAGGTATTCCTCTTGTCCAGATGGGTTAGGGCAGTGTGCAGTGTGATTGCGATGCGTCATCTGTGGATCTATTGGGGCGGTTAGCAAATTGGAGTGGGTCTAGGGTGTCAGGTAGGGTGGAGGTGACATGATCCTTGACTAGTCTCTCAAACCACTTCATGACGGAAGTGAGTACTACAGGGCTCATTTAGCTGTGAGTACTACAGGGCTTGTTTAGCTCAGTTACCTTAGTTTTCTTGGGAACAGGAACAATGGTGGCCCTCTTGAAGCATGTGGGAACAGCAGACTTGGATAGGGATTGATTGAATATGTCCGTAAACATACCAGCCAGCTGGTCTGCACATGCTCTGAGGACGCGGCTAGGGATGTCGTCTGTGCCGGCAGCCTGGCGAGGGTTAGCATGTTTAAATGTTTTACTCGCGTTGGCTGCGGTAAAGGAGAGCCCGCAGGTTTTGTTAGCGGGCCATGTCAGTGGTGCTGTATTGTCCTCAAAGCGAGCAAAGAAGTTGTTTTGTTTGTCTGGCAGCAAGACGTCGGTGTCAGCGACGGGGCTGGTTTTCTTTTTTAATCTGGGATTGGCTGTAGACCCTGTCACATAGTCTCGTGTTTAAACCGTTGAATTGCGACTCTACTTTGTCTCTATACTGACACGTAGCTTGTTTGATTGCCTTGTGGAGGGAAAGGTGGGCGAGGGAGGGCTTTGTATGCATCACGGAAGTTAGAGTAGCAACGATCCAGAATTTTGCCAGCCCGGGTCGCACATTCGATATACTGCTAAAATTTATGGAGCCTTGTTTTCAGATTAGTCTTGTGAAAATCTCCAGCTACAATAAATGCAGCCTCAGGATATGTGGTTTCCAGATTTACATAGAGTCCAATGAAGTTATTTCAGGGCAGTCAAGGTATCTGTTCGGGGGGGGGGATATACACAGCTGATATTATAATCGAAGAGAATTCTCTTGGTAGATAATACGGTCGTCATTTGATGGTAAGGAATTCTAGGTCAAGTGAACAAAAAGAACTTGAGTTCCTGTATGTTGTTATGATCACACCACGACTCTTTAATTATAAGGCATACACCCCCGCCCATCTTCTTACCAGAGAGATGTCTGTTTCTGTCGGGGCGATGCGTGAGAAAACCGGGTGCCTGTACCTACTCTGATAAGGTATCCCAAGTGAGCCATGTTTCCATGAAACAGAGAATGTAACAATCTCTGATGTGTCTCTGGAAGGCAACCCTTGCTTGAATTTCATCTACCTTGTTGTCAAGAGAGTGGACATTGGTGTGTAGTATACTCGGAAGCGGTTAGCGTTGTCCCCGTCTATGGAGCCTGACCAGAAGACCGCTCCGTCTGGCCCTTCTGCGGCGCCGTTGTTTTGGTTCGCCTACTGGGATCCGATCCATTGTCCTGGGTGGTGGTCCAAACAGAGGATCCGTGGGAAAGTTGTATTCCTGGTCGTAATGTTGGTAAGTTGATGTTGCTCTTATATCCAATAGTTCTTCCCGGATGTACAGTGCCTTGCGAAAGTATTCGGCCCCCTTGAACTTTGCGACCTTTTGCCACATTTCAGGCTTCAAACATAAAGATAAAAAACTGTATTTTTTGGTGAAGAATCAACAACAAGTGGGACACAATCATGAAGTGGAACGACATTTATTGGATATTTCAAACTTTTTAAACAAATCAAAAACTGAACAATTGGGCGTGCAAAATTATTCAGCCCCTTTACTTTCAGTGCAGCAAACTCTCTCCAGAAGTTCAGTGAGGATCTCTGAATGATCCAATGTTGACCTAAATGACTAATGATGATAAATACAATCCACGTATCCAAGTCTCCGTATAAATGCACCTGCACTGTGATAGTCTCAGAGGTCCGTTAAAAGCGCAGAGAGCATCATGAAGAACAAGGAACACACCAGGCAGGTCCGAGATACTGTTGTGAAGAAGTTTAAAGCCGGATTTGGATACAAAAAGATTTCCCAAGCTTTAAACATCCCAAGGAGCACTGTGCAAGCGATAATATTGAAATGGAAGGAGTATCAGACCACTGCAAATCTACCAAGACCTGGCCGTCCCTCAACTTTCAGCTCATACAAGGAGAAGACTGATCAGAGATGCAGCCAAGAGGCCCATGATCACTCTGGATGAACTGCAGAGATCTACAGCTGAGGTGGGAGACTCTGTCCATAGGACAACAATCAGTCGCATATTGCACAAATCTGGCCTTTATGGAAGAGTGGCAAGAAGAAAGCCATTTCTTAAAGATATCCATAAAAAGTGTTGTTTAAAGTTTGCCACAAGCCACCTGGGAGACACACCAAACATGTGGAAGAAGGTGCTCTGGTCAGATGAAACCAATATTGAACTTTTTGGCAACAATGCAAAACGTTATGTTTGGCGTAAAAGCAACACAGCTCATCACAATGAACACACCATCCCCACTGTCAAACATGGTGGTGGCAGCATCATGGTTTGGGCCTGCTTTTCTTCAGCAGGGACAGGGAAGATGGTTAAAATTGATGGGAAGATGGATGGAGCCAAATACAGGACCATTCTGGAAGAAAACCTGATGGAGTCTGCAAAAGACCTGAGACTGGGACGGAGATTTGTCTTCCAACAAGACAATGATCCAAAACATAAAGCAAAATCTACAATGGAATGGTTCAAAAATAAACATATCCAGGTTTTAGAATTGCCAAGTCAAAGTCCAGACCTGAATCCAATCGAGAATCTGTGGAAAGAACTGAAAACTGCTGTTCACAAATGCTCCCCATCCAACCTCACTGAGCTCGAGCTGTTTTGCAAGGAGGAATGGGAAAAAATTTCAGTCTCTCGATGTGCAAAACTGATAGAGACATACCCCAAGCGACTTACAGCTGTAATCGCAGCAAAAGGTGGCGCTACAATGTATTAACTTAAGGGGGCTGAATAATTTTGCACGCCCAATTTTTCAGTTTTTGATTTGTTAAAGAAGTTTGAAATATCCAATAAATGTCGTTCCACTTCATGATTGTGTCCCACTTGTTGTTGATTCTTCACAAAAAAATACAGTTTTATATCTTTATGTTTGATGCCTGAAATGTGGCAAAAGGTCGCAAAGTTCAAGTGGGCCGAATACTTTCGCAAGGCACTGTATGTAATAAGACTTAAGATTTCCTGGGGTAACAGTGTAAGAAATAATACATTTAAAAAACAAAATACTGCATAGTTTCCTAAGAACGTGAAGCGAGGCGACCATCTCTGTCGGCGCCATCCTGAAGCAAGTGAAACATAAGAATAAACGTCTATGATTGGTTCAGGCCAAAAATCAACATACAGTTGAAGTCACAAGGTTACATAAACTTAGGTTGGAGTCATTAAAACTTGTTTTTCAACCACTCCACAAATGTATTGTTAACAAACTAGAGTTTTGGCAAGTCCGTTAGGACATCTACTTTGTGCATGACAAGTAATTTTTCCAACAATTATTTACAGACTGTATCACAATTCCAGTGGGTCAGAAGTTTACATACATTAAGTTGACTGTGACTTGAAACTGCTTGGAAAATTCCATAAAATGATGTCATTGCTTTAGAAGCTTCTGCTAGGATAACTGACATCATTTGAGTCAATAGGTGGTGTACCTGTGGATGTATTTAGAGGCCTACCTTCCAACTCAGTGCCTCTTTGCTTGACATCATGGGAAAATCAAAAGAAATCAGCCAAGACCTCAGAACAAAATTGTAAACCTCCACAAGTCTGGTTCATCCTTGGGAGCAATTTCCAAACGCCTGAAGGTATCACGTTCATCTGAACAAACAATAGTACCCAAGTATAATCACCATGGGACCACGCAGCTGTCATACCGCTCAGGAATGAGACGAGCTCCGTTTCCTAGAGTTGAAGGTACTGTGGTGCGAAAAGTGCAAATAAATCCCAGAACAAGAGCAAAGGACCTTGTGAAGATGCTGGAGGAAACAGGTACGAAAGATATCTATGTCCACAGTAAAACGAGTCCTTTATCGACATAACCTGAAAGGCCGCTCAGCAAGGAAGAAGCCACTGCTCCAAAACCGCCATAAAAATGCCAGACTACGGTTTGCAATTGCACATGGGGACAAAGATCATACGTTTTGGAGAAATGTCCTCTGGTCTGATGAAACAAAAATAGAAATGTTGGCCATAATGACCATTGTTATGTTTGGAGGAAAAAGTGGGATGCTTGCAAGCTGAAGAACACCATCCCAACCGTGAAGCACGGGGGTGGCAGCATCATGTTGTGGGGGTGCTTTGCTGCAGGAGGGGCTGGTGCACTTCACAAAATAGAGAAAGGAAAGTTTTTAAAAAGATTGTTACGAATTGAACTTTAATTAAATGAGTTGACTTTTCACATGGGACGATTTCATTGAACAACAAAAGAAAGGTCATATTTATTGACCCCCAATGATCCATGGCATCTCTATAAAATGATAGTCTAGAAACTAAAGCTTTGGTTGTCTTCCTCTCAGGCTTCCACATCTTCTCCCTGAACTTCTTCAATGTCCACCTCTTGAACATCGGACTCTGAGGTCTCATCTTCACTGTCACTTTCCAACCATGTTGAGGAAGGCTCGTTGTCAGGCTCAAAAAGCCACAAATTTGCCTGGATGGACACCAATTTTTCAACCTTTGTATTGGTCAGCCTGTTGCATGCTATGGTGTGTGTGTTCCCAAACAAGGACCAGTTGTGCTCTGAAGCGGCTGATGTTGGTGGGATTTGGATGGTGATGGAGGCAACAGGGGAAAGAGCCTCAGATCCACAAAGTCCCTTCCACCAGGTGGCTAATGAGATATGTTGGCACGACTGCCATATTGCATCTCCATCCCAAAGCCCTTGCTTGGAAGTGTACTTCGCCAGTCTGCCAAGAACCTTGCCCTCATCCAGACCAAGGTGGCGAGACAAGGTAGTGATGACACCATAAGCCTTGTTGATCTCTGCACCAGACAGGATGCTCTTGCCAGCATACTTACGGTCCAACATGTACGCTGTGGCGTGTATGGGCATCAGGCAGAAGTCTTCACGCTTTTTGATGTATTTCAGAACTGCATTTTTCTCTGCTTGAAGCAACAGTGAAGTGGACAGGGCAGTACAGATTTCTTCTCTGACATCAGACAGGGTGGCATTGTCTCCCTCAATCCATGCAATGGCTACTGCTATAGGTTTCAGGAGTTTCAGGCTGCTTACCACTCTCTCCCAAAATACATCATTTAGGAGGATCCTCTTGATGGGGCTGTCCATATCGGCAGACTGTGATATGGCCATTTCTTGGAGAGACTCCTTCCCCCCCAGGAGACTGTCAAACATGATGACAACACCACCCCAACAAGTGTTGCTGGGCAGCTTCAATGTGGTGCTCTTATTCTTTTCACTTTGCTTGGGGAGGTAGATTGCTGCTATAACTTAATGACCCTTCACATACCTAACCATTTCCTTGGCTCTCTTGTAGAGTGCATCCATTGTTTTCAGTGCCATGATGTTCTTGAGGAGCAGATTCAAGGCATGAGCAGCACCGCCATTGGGTGTGAGGTGAGGGTAGGACTCCTCCCTTTTAGACCAAGCAGCCTTCGTGTTCTGGACGACCTTTTGTGGTCCAAGTGTAACCGATATGAAATGGCTAGCTAGTTAGCGGTGGTGCGCACTAATAGCATTTCAATCGGTGACGTCACTTGCTCTGAGACCTTGAAGTAGTGGTTCCCCTTGCTCTGCAAGGGCCGCGGCTTTTGTGGAGCGATGGGTAACGATGCTTCGTGGGTGACTGTTGTTGATGTGTTCAGAGGGTCCCTGGTTCGCGCCCGGGTATGGGCCAGGGGACGGTCTAAAGTTATACTGTTACATTGATGCTGTTGACCCGGATCACTGGTTGATGCGGAAAAGGAGGAGGTCAAAATGGGGGTGAGTGTAACCGATGTGAAATGGCTAGCTAGTTAGCGGTGGTGCGCACTAATAGCGTTTCAATCGGTGATGTCACTTGCTCTGAGACCCTGAAGTAGTGGTTCCCCTTGCTCTGCAAGGGCCGCAGCTTTTGTGGATTGATGGGTAACGATGCTTCGAGGGTAACTGTTGTTGATGTGTGCAGAGGGTTCCTGGTTCGAGCCCGGGTATGGGCGAGGGGACTGTCTAAAGTTATACTGTTACACAAGGTCATTGATGACTGCCTTCAGCTCATCTGCAATGTAGAGACCGGTGTGTCTGTTGTCCCTTGTATCTGTGCTCTTGTAGAATACTGGTTGAGGGGTGGAGATGATGTAGTTAATTATTCCTTGCCCACGAACATTCGACCACCCATCCGAGATGATTGTAATACAGTCTGCTTTCTCTATGATTTGCTTGACCTTCACTTGACCTCTGTTGAACTCTGCATCCAGAAAATGAGTAGATAAAGCATGTCTGGTTGGAGGGGTGTATTCTGGGCAAAGAACATTCAGAAATCTCTTCCAATACACATTGCCTGTGAGCATCAGAGGTGTACCAGTTGCATACACAGCTTGAGCAAGACATTCATCAGCATTTCTCTGTCTACATTCCTTCATTGAGTCAAAAAACTTCTGATTCCAGAAGGACCATGAGCTGTTGCTATCGATAAGGTTTCGGATTCATAATTTTCACCTCGAATAGAAGTAGAGGGACTTTTGTAAGAGGTTGCTTGTTGTGAGCGCTGACGGGAATGTATGCACTTGGCAAGAAAGAGGATTCTGCATCTTTGTTGCATTCTTCACATATGATTTGGCACAGTATTTGCAAATGTACACATATTTTCCTTCTAAATTAGCTGCAGTGAAATGTCTCCACACATCAGAGAGTGCCCGTGGCATTTTCCTGTAAAGATTAGATTTTTTGGGGTGGGGGGACCCCAAATACAATTCCATGTACAGATAAATAGTTCACCCTTATGTTGTCTTAGTGGTGGGTCATTTTTTTTACCCCTATGTCAAACAGCAGAGAAACCCCCCTTAATTATATTTTTTTCCACTAGAAATTTGATGACTTTTTCTAGATTGACCCCAACATTAGAAAAAGTGAATCATCGCCTTTGTTCATATTTCCATGAAAGCTGTACACGACAAGGGTACAAAGATTGTTTTAGGGTCATTTTTGACTCGGCAATTAAAACAAAACAAAAATCACACACACAATTTTGTGCTACTGATTGAACTCAAAACGAAAACGTTCTTGTGCATGTGCAGCATCTCCCCTCCACGACTCAAGTTCACAGACAAAATAAACAAAATTTCAGACAAAATAAACATTTCTTCAAAGCATTGTTTACTAATGGGGAATGCAGTCTGAGGCTATAAAGGTGCTGCAGATGACAGTCCCCCCAGTTCTCTCTTTGCTGAAGCCATGACTGCACGTTTCAGTGCCCAACAGGTTGTTGATCAGATTTTTTCAGTGTCCAGGAGGAACAAGAGAACAATGATTTAGAATAGGAGGTATCTGAAGAAGAAGATGGGGAAGAATACAACCCAGAGCACGGTGCATCATCTTCAGATGAAGCCCGGAGAAGAACCAGGGGATGCGGGTTGTGCTTGATGTGACAGACGGACTGAGGGGGCACCTTTCTTCCCCTCTTATGAACTCAACCAGCAGCTCCTGGAGAGGAAAATGACCATGGTTGGCACAGTTAAAAAGAACAAGCCTGAGCTCCCACTGTACTCCTCACAACAAGGAGGAGAGAGGCCTTCTCAAAGTTTGCCTTCACCCCCACCACCACTCCCAAAGAGTAACAAGAATGTGGTCCTCCTGAGCACACTGCACAAAACGGCTGAGATCAGTGATCGTGAGGACAGGAAGCCAGCCATCATCCTGGACTACAACCACAACAAAGGAGGCGTAGACAACCTGGGCAAGGTGATTGGAAATTACAGCTGCAGGAGGATGACTGCCTGCTGGACCCTGGTCATCTTCCATAACATCATTGATGTCTCCTCATAAAATGCCTTCATGAAATGGAACAAGATCAATCCTACCTGGATGCCTGATAAGCGAAACAAGAGGAGGATGTTCTTGGAGCAGCTGGGAAAGGCACTTGTAACCCAAAGAAGGGAGAACCTCCCCTGCACGGCAGCGCTTGTGAAAGCTGTTCAAGGGGCTAAATCTAGTCCTGATCTTGCCTGCCCCAGGCTGCAGCAGGCAAGAGGAGGAGATTAGAGGTTGACCGATTAAATCGGCATGGCCTATTAATTAGGGCCGATTGCAAGTTTTCATAACTGTCGGTAATCTGCATTTTTGGACGCCGATTATGGCCGATTACATTGCAATCCATGAGGAGACTGCGTAGCAAGCTGACCACCTGTTACGCGAGTGCAGCAAGGAGCCAAGGTAAATTGCTAGCTAGCATTAAACTTATCTTAGAAAAAACAATCAATCTAAATATAATCACTGGTTAACTACACATGGTTGATGATATTACCAGTTTAACTAGCTTGTCCTGCGTTGATTATAATCAATGCGGTGCCTGTTAATTTATCATTGAATCACAGCCTACTTCGCCAAACGGGTGATGATTTAACAAAAGGGCATTCGCGAAAAAAGCACAATCGTTGCACCAATGTACCTAACCATTATCATCAATGTCTTTCTTACAATCAATACACAGAAGTATATTTTTTGAAACCAGCATATTTAGTTCAAAGAAATTCATGTTAGCAGGCAATATTAACTAGGGAAATTGTGTCACTTCTCTTGTGCTCAGTGCAAGCAGAGTCAGGGTATAGTTTGGGCCGCCTAGCTTGTTGCGAACTGTGTGAAGACCATTTCTTCCAAACAAAGACCGTAATTAAATTGCCAGAATTTTACAGAATTATGACATAACATTGAAGGTTGTGCAATGTAACAGCAATATTTAGACTTAGGGTTGCCACCCGTTCGATAAAATACGGAACGGTTCCGTATTTCACTGAAAGAATAAACGTTTTCTTTTCAAAATGATAGGTCATTAATATGTTAAAACCCGGAAACTAAGGTTTGTACTTCTGTTTATTTTTTATTATTATAATTAGGTCTATGATTTGATATTTGATAGAGCAGTCTGAGCGGTGGTAGGCAGCAGCAGGCTCATAAGCATTCATTCAAACAGCACTTTCCTGCGTTTGCCAGCAGCTCTTCACAATGCTTGAAGCACAGCGCTGTTTATGACATCAAGCCTATCAACTCCTGAGATTAGTTTGGAAATACTATAGTACCTATAAGAACATCCAATAGTCAAAGGTAAATTAAATACAAATGGTATAGAGAGAAATTGTCATATAATTGTTAACAAGTTTAAACACTTCACTGTAGGCTACTATTTACTAGTTAACAAAAAAGAATGTATGTCATAAAATATATTCACCCCACCCAGTATTGTAATCAAAACTTGCCCAAAAGCATGTAGTCCTTGGCTCAGACAGTGTAGTAATGTGGGCTCAATAGCAGCTCATTAGTGTGCAAGATCTTGAGAATCAGCTGTACATGTGGTGGAAGAGTGCACTGCACATGTGAT
Source organism: Oncorhynchus tshawytscha (assembly GCF_018296145.1). NCBI lineage: Eukaryota > Metazoa > Chordata > Actinopteri > Salmoniformes > Salmonidae > Oncorhynchus > Oncorhynchus tshawytscha. The sequence goes on from NC_056434.1 coordinate 64,672,705, forward strand.
GGAAGAATGCATTGTGCATGCAGAGGGTGGAAATTGCATGAATTGGGGATAGTTTAACCAAAATATGCCACATGACCTATAATTGCCTTATGTGTATACCACAAAAAAAAGGTTCACTGTTATAAGCTAACTTTTTTTAATGAATTTAAGCAAAATTCCTGGGCTTAACTTTCCATGGAAACTTCTGGAAATTTACCGAAAGGTTTCTGACCCTTTGCAACCCTACATGAGACAAAATGAATGTGTAGCATGTGTTAATTGTAGGGGTGCCCATGGGACTGGGGTTCGGAAATGTCCCATGCGAGAGAGGCAGGATGAGGTTTCCAGTGTTAGAGTAGTGAACAAAGTAGATGAATATGGGACAAGGGGGAGGATGGATACTGAGAGGAGTGGTGTGAGAAGTAGATCTGTACCAGTACAGAGGGATAAACCAACAAGTGATAGATGTTCCAATAAGATCGGCATTTATAGCATTTATAGCAATGGTTATCAACTGTACAGCAGGCATGGAACGTTAAGAGAAAATCGAGGTTGTGGTGGCAGCTGCAGAGAAGTATTTGGGTGTGCGAGATTTGACGTCAGAAGAGTTACAGGGTGTGTTGAGTGGTGGTGGTGGTGATGTCTAGGTAGATAGGCTACTTCAAAGCAAGGTATCTCATCTTTTTTTTATCCCTGATTCTTTGAACGAGGGACTAATTGTATTAAGACAAAAGTACTTGGTTGTAATGTTGCAATATTTTATATCAAGCGTCGCGGGCAACCATTCTCCAGGTTAGCTAGCTACTGGATAGCTAGCTACTGGATACATTGTAGCCTAAACATCAGCTGCTCAATAGGACCTTGATGAGCAGACTTGGGTGTGCAGGCTTGGCTTTTGATCCAACCCTGAAACACCCATGAGCTCTCCAGACTGTTGACAACATGTGACCAACAGTGCAGTTCTACTCTGTGGGAGGTTAAGTGCCTTGATCAAGGGCACAATAGCAGGAGATGGTACTGTAGGCCTACATGGGATCGAACACAGAAGCCGTCCAGTGTCAATAATGGTTACTTTTTCATGTCAGAGGTCTATAGCATAATGTAATTCGTGAGGTTTGGTGAACATAGTCTAATTGACCGACTTGGAAAAAGACAGCTCCTGCACTTCTTTCCCAAGTCAAGCACTGTCAAAAAACAAAATCGATTTTTTTCAAAGTCGAGGTGTCATATCATAGCTGACACCCCCGTTGTTTCTGCAGACATCTTTGACTCTTAATATTTAACAGAGCTTTTGGAAAATGTGGTCACAGAAAACTCAAGGAGATTTTTACAAAACTTTGCATCTGCACAGTTCTTCCAGTAAATGTGTTTTTGTACAATTTTCTGTGGAAACTGTTAAAAGTAGTTATTGTGCAATGAGTTGTATGGTTTATTAAACTTAGAAATGAAATGGTTTTTATCGTGAAATCTGAGTCTCAGCGCAATTCTGTTACTGTGAAATTGCCCCCCCAAAAAACGTAGGATGCATGCCAGCAAAGCCATTACACAACATTAAACAATACATGAATTGCACTATACCACTGCTACACCTGGCTATCAGTGGAGCCTTGTCTTGCAGCGAAACAGTTCATTCAGCCTCATTTACTGCCTTTAAAAAAAAAACATAGCTGATATGGCTGACTGCTTAAACAAATGTGGATTCTACTGACAAAAGTCAGATTTTGCAGTTCCAAGTTAACAGTTGTTTTGAGAGTGGCACAAATCATGCTTCATTGACAGTGTGGCAAATTTTAAACTAGGAAGAGAGACCCTTAATCTTAGACTTGGGATCACACAGCCACAGCGACTCCACTGAATAGAAGCCTAATAATTGCTTTGCAATGCTTGCAGTTAGTCACTGATTCCTTCCAAACCACTCTTTGTTGAATTCGCGAATTCCAACTTGTGTAATCTTTATGTCCAATGGCCGATGGGCACAGATGTTTTATCTATAATTTATCTTCATATAGCAGGGTTCCCGAGTGGTGCAGCAGTCTAAGGCACTGCATCTCAGCGCTAGAGGTGGCACTACAGACACCTTGGTTCGACTCCAGGCTGTATCACAACCGGCAGTGATTGGAAGTCCCATAGGGCGGCGCCCAGCGTCGTCCGGCTTTGGCCGGTGTAGGCCAAATTTTCGAGGTCTACCCTTAGACTTGGCGGTGACGTAGTGTCCCCATGAGTGACAGAACACTCAGCTAATCAAGCGCCATATTTTCTGCTGGCTTGCCCCACCACCACAGAAAGCACTGAGCTAGGCTGAAACACCTGCATTTTGGAGCTAATTGACTCAAGAAAACAAAAAAGGAGACCATGTTTGTTTGCAGCTTTAACTCATTTATATATATATTTTTAATGACATTGTTTGCAAACTGATATGTCACATATTAATGCCAAAATAACATGCAAAACAGGCAAGCCCCCCCCCCCCAAAAAAAAACAGTCTCTGCCCCACCTGCCCTGAATGACAGGTCAGCACTGGAAATTGCCCATACCATACTTTGGGGCCTCATGCTATCTATTGTTATCTTGAAGCCACAGGTGCATTGCAACAGTTTATTTTCAGTTTTACTTTAAAGCTAGATCTTGCTTTGACATTCCCGCCACGCAGACAAAGAGGTAGACTCACCACAGCTCTGTGCCTAAAGTAACAGGCCCCATCCCTGCCCGTGCCCCCCGGCCCTGCCTGAGCCAAATCACAGGTGTAGAACCATTTTGTGTCGGAGTCAGGAGGAAACCGATTGAATGAGCCTGCTGAACGCAAATCTGAGCAAACAAATGCAATGCTGCGGAAATTAAACTGGAAACATGCCAACGTTGGCAGACTCATAAAACAGCCATGGAGTATATTGTTCTGTGGAATCGCTCCATTGATTATTATACAGTGCTGTGTAATAGTTGATTTTGACCTCCTGATGCTATGTGTCTGAGTCTCAGCCCTTATTATCAATGTGCAGAGGGCATTGAGTCTCTAACACAACAACAAACTACAACGTCCCAGATCCTGTTAACAAAACATATGGTAGATATGATTTCATGTCCTTGTGAGTATGTCTGGTCTTTGAGTAGTGCAGGTGCTTACAATACACAATGAAGTTAATCATTAACTTTGAATAAGGCCTATAAAATCCCCCCTTTTGTAAAACTATCACAGGCAGCTGAAAATGGGTTTTACTATCCCTCACTAAGATAAGGCAGTTTCACTACACACACGGACACAGTCCAGTGCTCGCATATCCTGTCATGGCACAATTCCACACACACATGGTTGAAAGTGCACACACACACACACACAGGGTCCACCAAGAAGTCAAAGCCGCCACAATGTAATTGTAGTAAGTAGAAATGAATGTTTAAATGTAAAAACAGTGTGTAAGACAGTGAGGGAGGTCTTGATCAAATCCAGTGATTCCTCACAAAACCCAGACAAAAGAAAACCATGATTTGGGGGATTTTCATGAAATGTAATCCATTATTAATAAAACATGGAAAATACTGGAATATTCTATGGATTACATTTTGTGAAAATCCCCCAAAATCATGGTCATTATTTTTGTCTGGGTTTGGTGAGTAAACACTGTTCTATAACGAGGTTGTTCTGAATCTGAGCCTTATTTTCGGTTACAGTATGGTTTTAGACCACCCTGCAATTGGCTGAAACACATACACACATGCTGGGTCAGTTTATCAGCATGTATGAACATACGCATGTATGTACATAAGCAGGTGTGTGAGGAAGTTAGATGGTGTGTGTGTGTGTGTGTGTGTGTGTGTGTGCTTGCAGGAGTTTGTGTGTCTGTGTCTTCAGAGGGCCCTATATAACAGCCTTTTAAAAGCAGCAGGAGCCTGGATTCAGGCCTGCAGTACAACTGAAACATCACTAACGGACTCTTACTGACAAGCCAACACTCATCCGTCTCTGACTGACTGCAGCATGCAGACACCACCTTTTTCACATAGTTTAACTGCTGGAATCTTGGGCCTTTGTGCCTTTCCAACCCCAGTAATAAAAGAAACAAGGGGAAAAACAACAATTACGCTAAAAACCTGGGCAGGGAACGGAAGAGAGAAGCAGGGATCTGGAAGCTGTGTGTTCCTGCTTGCCTCCCATTCCCGGAAAAGCAGCATCTGGACCTAGGGAGCTTGGAGAGGGAGGGAAGGAGAGGGGTGGGTTGAGGTCGCATGGTCGACCGAACATCAGAAAAACAGCCAAAGTAAGACAAGGGCTCCACAGAGAGAAAGAGCTCTCTTCTCCTAGCCTGAAGAGTTGTTTGTGAGTGCTATGACACCCTCCATAACTCGACCAAAAACAGCTGAATATCTGCAATAGGTCCATTAAAACACGAACGTGTTTAAACATTATTTAAACACGATGTAAAGAAGCAATTCCCCCTTGCCTATGGCCATAACACCAATGTGCCACAGTAATTCTGGGTTAAACAGAGGCACAGGCATGGTCTTTTTTCCAAGATCCAAGCTGTAGTATGTGTTTTAAATGTTAAAGCCAACTGACTGTTGCAAGTACTGGATATAATACCAGACTGCTTTTCAAAGTACTCTAACATAAATTTGTTCACTTTAAAATGCATAGCATAGGTTATATCCAGCCAAGGTCACTTCATGGGGCAAATAGAGATCTAAATGCTAAGTGTTAGGTAGTTTGAACCCCTAAGGCCTCCAAAACCAGCTCTGTGTCCTTAACCATAGAACTTTAGCACCTATTTCAACCTCTCCACAATATGTTGAGACACTCCACAGGCCCCAAGCCTGTGTCAGTCAGTGAGACAGCACCCCCTATCTGCCAACCAATGACACTCCACCATCTGCACTCCTCAGGACTAGGCAGAAAACCTCCACTGTGGTTGGGTGGATGACAAGAAGACACACACACTTCCCCCACACTGCTCACCTGGTCATAATGTAAATCCCTCTCTCGTTCTCTTGTCTGTCTGCCCAGTTGCCATGGAAAAGTACCATAGGAAAGTTAGGCTTACTGCAGCAGAGGTCTCCCCCTCCTCTCTCGGTCTGTCTCTGAAATATTCCCCATTCTGACTCAGCATCACTGCACTGAGCAGGAAGACAGAACCGGTTAAATCAATGCAGGGCACCGCCGCATTGGGTTCTAACACAGCAGAATCAGTACTAGTGGTGTACCATGGTCCTGTATCTAGTGTTAATAGACTGAAACTGTATATTCATGTATAGTCTATTCAAATGTTAAGTGAGTGCTAGGCAGTGTTGTGGTAAATGCACTACGCAGTACATTCATCATTTGTAGGTGATAAAAGCTCAAAAAAAGCATCTGCAGCACAAAGTCATCAAAGAGAGGGACAGAACAGGGGAAATTCCACAGAACGTAATTATGCAAACTCCAATTTTTCACATTAAAATATCCCTCTGTTTTTTTATGCAATCATGTTTTCTACAAACTCTTACATATCTGCCTCTGAATTAAGATTCAAAGATGTCTACAGAAAGAATAGGGTATGAGCTATGACATGACACCTTGAGTTTGAAAACATCTCTTTTGGATATTGAGCGGATTTACACCTGGTAACAGACTTACGGTAACATAATTACATTATGGGTCCCTGATCTGTACCACACAGAAATCCATAATTATGGATATGAATTGTAATTATCTTAATGGTGATGTATCCTGAATAGGTATACACAAGGTAGAGATTTGCAATATCATATACAGTACCAGTCAAAAGCTTGGACACACCTACTCATTTATTTATTTTTTCTACATTGTAGAATAACAGTGAAGACATCAAAACTATGAAATAACACATATGGAATCATGTCGTAACCAAAAAGTGTTAAACAAATCAAAATATATTTTATATATTTGAGATTCTTCAAAGTAAACACCCTTTGCCTTGATTACACCTTTGCATATTCTTGAAATTCTCTCAACCAGCTTCACCTGGAATGCTTTTCCAACAGTCTTGAAGGAGTCCCCACATATGCTGAGCACTTGTTGGCTACTTTTCCTTCACTCTGTGGTCCAACTCATCCCAAACCATCTCAATTGGGTTGAGGTCGGGTGATTGTGGAGGCCAGGTCATCTGAGGTCGGGTGATTGACCTTAGCCTGGACAACTCTTGCCAGTCTGCACAGCGTGATTCAAACCAGAGAATATCGGACGTATTTTTCTCCATATCTCCTGATTCCTACCGCAAGCTCTGAACCTTTTCACCTGGAACAACATAGCTAGCTAGCTGCTATCCGAGTGGCCACTCCTGGCTAAAGTCTCTGTCCCGAAGCAAGCACCAATTAGCCTGGAGCTAGCCTATGCTAGGCCCATCTCCCGGCTAGCTAAGGAGGTCCATCAGCCACTCCTTGGGCTACAATACCTATTTTGCCAATTGGCCTGGACCCCTTTTACTGCCGATACGGAGCCCCGCCGATCCATCACGACTAGACTACTGATGGAATCTGCCCGAGGGGTTTTTTCAACTGGATCCTCCATCGCGACGTCCCCTGAATGCTCATCTGCTAGCCTGCTAGCCACGGCCCTCTAGCTGTCTAGAGCATATCGGACTGTTAGCTGAAGAGGCCCATTGGCCAATTTCTTGGGCCACTATACCTATTTTGCCATTTGTCCTGGACCCTTTTACTAGCTGTCTGAATCGCTGTGTCTCCAGCCCGCCTAGATACTAACTGGATCCCTATGATCACTCGGCTACACATGCCTCTCCCTAATATCAATATGCCTTGTCCATTGCTGTTTTGGTTAGTGATTGTCTGATTTCACTGTAGAGCCTCTAGCCCTACTCAATACGCCTTAACTAACCCTTTAGTTGCACCTCCCACACATGCGGTGACCTCACCTGGTTTCAATTATGTTTCTAGAGACAATATCCCTCTCATCGTCACTCAATGCATAGGTTTACCTCCACTGTACTCACATCCTACCATACCCTTGTCTGTACATTATACCTTGAATCTATTCTACCGTGCCCAGAAACCTGCTCCTTTTACTCTCTGTTCCAAAAGTATTAGACGACCAGTTCTTATAGCCTTTAGCCGTACCCTTAGCCTACACCACCTCTGTTCCTCTGGTGATGTAGAGGTTAATCCAGGCCCTGCAGTGCCTAGCTCCACTCCCATTCCCCAGGCGCTCTCATTTGTTGACTTCTTTAACTGTAGAAGACTTGGTTTCATGCATGTTAACATTAGAAGCCTCCTCCCTAAGTTTGTTTTATTCACTGCTTTAGCACACTCTGCCAAACCGGATGTCCTAAGAAAAAAAGGTCTCTCACCGTTGCCGCTTGCTATAGACCACCTTCTGCCCCCAGCTGTGCCCAGGACACCATATTGTCGGTCCCTGACCTTAGAGAGCCTTTTTTATTCTCTATTTGGTTAGGTCAGGGTGTGACTTGGGTGGGCAAATCTATGTTTCTATTTCTTTGTTGGCCTAGTATGGTTCCCAATTAGAGGCAGCTGTCCATCGTTGTCTCTGATTGGGGATCATACTTAGGCAGCCCTTTTTCCCACCTTCAGTTGTGGGATCTTGATTTTTTTAGTTGCTGTATAGCCTGCAGAACTTTACATTCGTTTATCTTTTGTTGTTTTTTTGTTGTTCATCCAAAGAAAGATGTACGCTTACCACGCTGCACCTTGGTCTCATTCCAACAACGGACGTAACACATATGTGAATTGATTGCCCACCATCCATCTTCAGAGCTCATGCTGTTAGGTGACCTAAACTGGTACATGCTTAACACCCCGGCCATCCTACAATCTAAATTTGATGCCCTCAATCTCAAGCAAATTATTAATGAACCTACCAGGTACAACCCCAAATCCGTAAACATGCGCACCCTCATACATATCATCCTAACCAACCTGCCCTCCAAATACACCTCTGCTGTTTTCAACCAAGATCTCAGTGATCACTGCCTCATTGCCTGCATCCGTAACGGATCTGCGGTCAAACGACCACCCCTCATCTCTGTCAAACGCTCCCTAAAACAGGCCTTTCTAATCGACCTGGCACCCTGGAAGGATATTGACCTCATTCTGTCAGTAGAGGATGCCTGGTTATTCTTTAAAAGTGCTTTCCTCACCATCTTAAATAAGCATGCCCCATTAAAAAAAAAATAGAACCAGGAACAGATATAGCCCTTGGTTCACTCCAGACCTGACTGCCCTTGACCAGCACAAAAACATCCTGTGGCGTTCTGCATTAGCATCGAATAGCCCTCGCGATATGCAACTGTTCAGGGAAGTTAGGAACCAAAATACACAGGCAGTTAGGAAAGCAAAGCTAGCTTTTTCAAACAGAAATTTGCATCCTGTAGCACAAACTTCAAAAAGTTCTGGGACACTGTACAGTCCATGGAGAATAAGAGCACATCCTCCCAGCTGCCCACTGCACTAAGGCTAGGAAACACTGTCACCACCGATGAATCCACTATAACTGAGATTTTCAATAAGCATTTTTCTACAGCTGGCCATGCTTTCCACCTGGCTACCCCTACCCTGGTCAACAGCCCTTCACCACTCACAGAAACTTGCCCAAGCCTCCCCCATTTCTCCTTCACCCAAATACAGATAGCTGATTTTCTGAAAGAGCTACAAAATCTGGGCCCCTACAAATCAGCCAGGCTAGACAATCTGGACCCTCCCTTTCTAAACATTATCCGCCAAAATTGTTGCAACCCCTATTATTAGCCTGTTCAACCTCTCTTTTGTATCGTCTGAGATCCCCAAAGATTGGAAAGCTGCCGCGGTCATCCCCCTCTTCCAAGGGGAGACACTCTAGACCCAAACTGCTATATCTATCCTACCCTGCCTTTCTAAGGTCTTCGAAAGGCAAGTTAACAAACAGATCACCGACCATTTTGAATCCCACCATACCTTCTCCGCTATGCAATCTGGTTTCCAAGCTGGTGATGAGTGCACCTCAGCCATGCTCAAGGTCCTAAACGATATCATAACCGCCATCGACAAGAGATAATACTGTGCAGCTGTATTCATCGACCTGGCCAAGGCTTTCGACTCTGTCAATCACCACATTCTTATCAGTAGACTCAACAGCCTTGGTTTCTCAAATGACTGCCTCGCCTGGTTCACCAACTACTTCTCAGATAGAGTTCAGTGTGTCAAATCAGAGGGCCTGTTGTCCGGACCTCTGACCGTCTCTATGGGGGTGCCACAGGGTTCAATTCTCAGGCCGCCTCTCTTCTCTGCATACATCAATGATGTCGCTCTTGCTGCTGGTGATTCTCTGATCCACCTCTACGCAGACGACACCATTCTGTATACTTCTGGCCCTTCTTTGGACACTGTGTTAACTACACCTCCAGACGAGCTTCAATGCCATACAACTCTCATTCCGTGGCCTCCAACGGCTCTTAAATGCAAGTAAAACTAAATGCATGCTCTTCAACCGATCACTGACCACACCTGCCCGCCCGTCCAGCATCACTACTATGGACGGCTCGGACTTAGAATATGTGGACAACTACAAATACCTAGGTGTCTGGTTAGACTGTAAACTCTCCTTACAGACTCACATAATGCATCTCCAATCCAAAATGCTTCCTATTTCGCAACAAATCATCCTTCACTCATGCTGCCAAACATACCCTCGTAAAACTAACACAAACTAACACTAACTTGACTTTGGCGATGTCATTTACAAAATAGCCTCCAACACTCTACTCAGCAAATTGGATGCAGTCTATCACAGTGCCATCCGTGTTGTCACGAAAGCCCCATATACTACCCACCTCTGTGACCTGTATGCTCTCATTGGCTGGCCCTCGCTTCAAATTTGTCGCCAAACCCACTGGCTCCAGGTCATCTATAAGTCTTTGCTAGGTAAAGCCCCACCTTATCTCAGCTCACTGGTCACCATAGCAGCACCCACCCGTAGTACGTGCTCCACAGGTATATTTCACTGGTCACCCCAAAAGCCAATTCCTACTTTGGCCGCCTTTCCTTCTAGTTCCCTGCTGCTAATGACTGGAAAGAACTGCAAAAATCACTGAAGCTGGAGACTCATATCTCCCTCACTAACTTTAAGCACCAGCTGTCAGAGCAGCTCACAAATCACTGCACCTGTACATAGCCCATCTGTAAATAGCCCATCCAACAACCTCATCCCCATACTGTTATTTATTTTACTTATTTTTCTCCTTTGCATCCCAGTATCTCTACTCGCATATTCATCTTTTGCACATCTATCACTCCAGTGTTTAATTGCTATATTGTAATTATTTTGCCACTAAGGCCTATTTATTGCCTTACCTCCCGTATCTTACCTCATATGCACACACTGTATATAGACTTTTTCAATTGTATTATTGACTGTATGCTTGTTTATTCCCTGTGCAACTCTATGTTGTTGTTTGTGACGCACTGCTTTGCTTTATCTTGGCCAGGTTGCAATTGTAAATGAGAACTTGTTCTCAACTAGCCTGCCTATTTAAATAAAAGGTGAAATAAAAATAAAAATAGAATTGATGCAGCAATATACTCTTGGGCATGGCACCTGAAAATACCTGTGCAGTGACACTCCCCATCCAATCTGACAGCGCTTGAGAGGATCTGCAGAGAAGAATGGAAAAAAACACCCCAAATACAGGTGTGCCAGGCTTGTAGTGTCATACCCAAGAAGACTCGAGGCTGTAATCACTGCCTAAGGTGCTTCAACAAAGTGCTGAGTAAAGGGTCTGAATACATATGTAAATGTGATATTTCAGATTTGTATTTTTTTTATATATTTGTAAATTTCCTAAAAACCTGTTATTGCTTTGTCATTATGGGATATTGTGTGTCGATTGATGAGTGGAAAAAACGATTTAATCAATTTTAGAATAAGGCTGTAAAGTAACAAAATGTGGATAAAGTCAAGGGGTCCTATTTCAGAACGCACCGTATACACAAAGTCATATTTACACACTGAAACCGATTATACATTATAGCCCTACTGACACACATTAATCAATGCTGTATCATGTACTAACTGCCCTTACAAAAAAAAAGATTTCAGTCCGAGCGCAGTATAACTGCAGCATGCTGCAAATACTGTGTCCAAAATACCACAGATGACTGCAGTTTCTGCAGCTTCAAAACGGCAATCTTTTTTTTTAGTAAGGGTGATTTTTTTGCTTGACTGCACTGACCCACCGAGGTCTAGGCAAGAAGCAACTCCCCAGGGAACATTTTTGGTCTAAATGTGCTTTTACCTCATATAATGACTTCCATTGATAAATGTTCTTTTTTTTTAAACAATAATAATTCTTCACATTTTCAAACAGTCCATTTATATTTTCCAACAGGGCTACACATTTGTTGTTTTCTCGCCTGAAAGATCTGAATCTAGGACTACAGGAACTCGCAACTATATTCAATATGTGGGACAAAATTGAGGCTATGATTAAGAAGTCTTTCCATCATTGTATGATTTCTTTTGTGTGAAAATGAACTCACGCTTACGGACAATGTCAAGTGTGATATAGCGAAGCACCTGAGTGAGTTGGGTGCACAACTACGCAGGTACTTTCCCGAAACGGATGACAGAAACAACTGGATTCATTATCCCTTTCATGCCCTGCCTCCAGTCCACTTACCGATATCTGAACAAGAGAGCCTCCTCAAAATTGCGACAAGTTGTTCTGTGAAAATGTAATTTAATCCGAAGCCACTGCCAGACTTCTGGAATGGGCTGCACTCACGAGTATCCTGCCTTGGCAAATCGCGCTGTTAAGACACTGATGCCCTTTGCAACCACGTATCTATGCGAGGATGGATTCTCGGCCCTTACTTGCATGAAAACTAAATACAGGCACGTGTATGGAAAATGATTTAAGACAGACTCCTTTCAAGCAAACCCTTCTCATGAACCTGTGGCGAGTTATTCACAATTTTCAATGAATAGCGTTGGACTAGTTAACTGTACGGTTGCAAGATTGGGTCCCCCGAGCTGACAAGGTGAAAATCTGTCGTTCTGCCCCTGAACAAGGCAGTTAACCCACCGTTCGTTCCTAGGCCGTCATTGAAAATAATAATGTGTTCTTAACTGACTTGCCTAGTTAAATAAAGTTATAAAAAAATGGTTTTAAAAATCTGCAAAATCGGTGCCCAAAAATACCAATTTCCGATTGTTATGGAAACTTGAAATCGGCCCTAATTAAATCGGCCATTCCGATTAGTCAGTCAACCTCTAGTGTGTGTGTGGCAGGCTTACAATGATGGCAAAAAAAAAACATTTGAGAGTGTGCTGACCCTGGTGCTAGAGGGGTACGCAGCTGGAGGTTGAACGTTTGAAGGGGTACGGGACTATAAAAAGTTTGGGAACCACTGTTCTAAGGTAACTTTAATACGGTAGCTAGTGTAAGCCTAAGAGCTCCCATCTAGCTATGGTTCAGATAAACATCAACATGTTTATGTGAAGAAAAGGTGAAAATTCTATGAGAAACAGTGACACACACTCTGAATGAGGAAAAATAATAAATCCCATATTAGTTTTACACATTCAGGCCAACTCACAATCTGTATTGTACAAGTAGGCCTACTATTGAAACAGATAAATGAGTCAGAAATTCACAGGTTTCAGATTTTTCCATTTTTTTTCCAGGTTTTTGCTCTCAAAGTTACACTTTTGAGGTTACCCTTTAATTCAAGTGCACATGCACCTACCACTGTTTGCAGTAGAAGCTGCTGAAGGGAGGACAGCTCATCATTTTAAAAAAATGTTTTAACTGGACAAGTCAGTTAAGAACAAATTCTTATTTACAATGACGGCCTACCCCGGCCAAAACCCGGATGACGCTGGGCCAATTGTACGCCGCCCTATGCTACTCCCAATCCCGGCCGGTCGTGGTACAGCCTGGAATCGGGGGGGGGTCTGTAGGGACACCGTTATCACTGAAATGCAGTGCCTTAGACTGCTGTGCCACTCGGGAGACCAATAATAATAGCTGAAACGGAGCATTTTAAAACAGTGTTTTCACGCAAATTGCCTTTTGGAACATTTGCACATAGGCCTACTGCCGTGTGCACATTTGAAGAAATAATAGCTTATCAACATTTTAAGCTAAATATTCTGATCTGTTCCACCATTTACACTACGTTGAAATGCATCGTGGGGATTAAGAAGTGAGTATACGCAATGCCCACTGATAAATAAGTGGGTATACGCCATGTACCTGTGTATACCCTCCACTGCACCATTGGTTTGTGCCAACTGGCTTGTGGCTACTGCGATATTTACGTTCAATTTGAGCTGCGGACCAAAAATGACACATTGCCAGCCAAGGATGTCATGTGAATTGAAAAGTAGAAATGTTCACCATTCCGTTCCTCAGAGTCTCTCGTAGTGCAAATAGGGCCTTACACCCACACTGTTAACTGCTCTAACCGTCAGTCACACACTAATATAGTTGTCATCCAGGCCGCCGCGGGGTGCCAGAATGCTCTCTGGTTCGCTGGTACATAAAGTGTTGTCTAATCCTGGATAAATGGCTTTTAGGATTGCCCTGCTTTGTCTGGATGCACAGGATTACTGATACAAACAGGAGCACAGGGAACACCAGAAACCACTGCAGCACCGCCATCAATTAAGACTAAGGCAAACAGACAGTAGAAGAGTTATGGATGGGCCAACCCAGTGCGGTTGTGAGGTTTGTAACCTACTTTCAGCCTAGTGGATTGATGACCTCAAAGAGCTGCACACACACACTCACGAATGCACACACACACACCGTGGAATTAATTGAATGACCTAACAAATAATATCAGTGTAATTATGTTCATCCTAATGTCTAATGTGCATTTACAGTAACCATATGGAAAATGATCTGCATTACTGGAAACAGAACAACATAATACAATTATTGATGTGGTATCATTTTCATATGACTAAAACTCAAATGAATGCCTTCAATTGTGAATACTACTGATACTGTAGTCTTACCCTAACCCCATTTTCTGTAACCCCAAAACACATGCATCACCCCTTATCCTGCAGCCCTCCCTGTGATCTGGCTCCCTCTAATCCTACCCCCCTTTCTGTTATCTGCATGCACACACACACAGCTCCCTCCTCCACTAGCATCACATCCCTGCCTAATCCTGATAAGAGATACCCCACAGAGAGTCGCCACGCGCCCCTCAAAACACATAACCTGCCTGCACCCCTCTACCCTTCCCATCTACCCTCCCTCCATCCTAGCCCCTCCCATCCCCTTCTCCTTACTCTCTGCCCTGTCCCCTCCTCCACTTCCTGGCTGGTCTTGCAAGTAACTGAGGGGATCAGAACCTCAAGGCCGCATTAAAAGGGGGACTGGGGAGACGTATATCCAGTGCTTTCAATAAAACATTTTCATTGGTAGCCCTGATGCTCCTAACTTAGAAAAGTTAGGGTCAACCACGAAATGTAGGAGCACCAATAAGATAGATGTTTTAATTGATTGAGATATAGCTGACATTGGGCCTATATGAATCCTGCTATTTTTTAAGCACATCTCCTGAAGAAGATATGACTTTACCTTTCTTCTTGTGCCACCACATGTTTGCATATACTGGTAAAGTTACCAGGTTGTTAGTAGGGCTGCACAAAATGTGCAAAATATCTAATTGCGATTTTTCAACCAAATATTGCAATTTCACCTGCAATACAGATCAACAAAAACTTAGGTGAACTGTTGGAATTATATAAATAGAAAGATGATTCAAATTCTATGGTTGGTGTTGTTTGGCATGACAACAAATGAAAAGGTCAGATAGGAGTTATGACAGGGTAGGAACATAAGTGTTGGTCAGTTTTTCCCCATCGGACCCTTTTTCATAAAAAATTTTTTTAACTAGGCAAGTCAGTAAAGAATTCCTATTTACAATGACAGCTTACACCGGCCAAACCCGGGAGACGCTGGGCCACTTGTGTGCCGCCCTATTGAATCACGGCCGGTTGTGATAAAGCCTGGATTCAAAACCAGGGTGTTGCCTCTAGCACTGAGATGCAGTGGACCGCTGCGCCACTCGGGAGATAGATGTTGCATTTAGGCAAAGATTTTAGAATAGGCCATCTGATTCAGAACATGCCGTTGATTCATATTTAGAAGCAACATGGAAAAAAACATTGTTCTTGTTGAGTGCATGAATTGACAGCTTGTTGAGAGAATAAATAGCACCGAGGAACTGTGTTCTTTGTCGATGACACAACAGTGGTAGGCCTGATCACCGACAACGACGAGACAGCCTATAGGGAGGTGGTCAGAGACCTGGCCGTGTGGTTCCTGGAAAACAACCTCTCCCTCAAAGTGATCAAGACACAGGAGACGATTGTGGACTACAGGATAAAGAGGACCGAGCACATCACCATTCTCATCGACGGGGCTGTAGTGGAACAGGTTGAGAGCTTCAAGATCCTTGGTGTCCACATCGCCAACAAACTAAAAAAATATATTTTATTTATTTCACCTTTATTTAACCAGGTAGGCTAGTTGAGAACAAGTTCTAATTTGCAACTGCGACCTGGCCAAGATAAAGCATAGCAGTGTGAACAGACAACAGCGTTACACATGGAGTAAACAATTAACAAGTCAATAACACAGTAGGAAAAAAAAGAGTCTATATACATTGTGTGCAAAAGGCATGAGGAGGTAGGCGAATAATTACAATTTTGCAGATTAACACTGGAGTGATAAATGATCAGATGGTCATGTACAGGTAGAGATATTGGTGTGCCAAAGAGCAGAAAAGTAAATAAATAAAAACAGTATGGGGATGAGGTAGGTAAAATTGGGTGGGCTATTTACCGATAGACTATGTACAGCTGCAGCGAACGGTTATGGTCCAAACACACCAAGACAGTCGTGAAGAGGGAACGACAAAACCTATTCCCCCTCAGGAGACTGAAAAGATTTGTCATGGGTCCTCAGATCCTCAAAAGGTTCTACAGCTGCACCATCGAGAGCATCCTGACTGCTTGCATCACTGCCTGGTATGGCAACTGCTTGGCCTCCGACCGCAAGGCACTACAGAGGGTAGTGTGTACGGCCCAGTACATCACTGGTGCCAAGCTTCCTGCCATCCAGGACCTCTATACCAGGTGGTGTCAGAGGAAGGCCCTAGAAATTGTCAAAGACTCTAGCCACCCTAGTTAAAGACTGTTCTCTCTGCTACCGCAAGGTAAGCGGTACCAGAGCACCAAGTCTTGGTCCAAGAGGCTTCTAAACAGCTACTAACCCCAAGCCATAAGTCTCCTAAACATCTAGTCAAATGGAAACACAGACTATTTGCAGTGCCCCCCACCCCTCATCACACCACTGCTACTCTCTGTTGTAATCTATGCATAGTCACTTTAATAACTCCACCTACAAGTACATACTACCTCAACTAACCGGTGCCCCAGCACATTGCCTCTGTATCGGTACCCCCCCTGTATATAGTCTCACTATTGTTGTTTTACTGCTGCTCTTTAATTACTTTAATTAATTAGAAACCCAGCCCAGTCACGGACCAGGATGTCTTGCTCCCAGGCAGACTAAATAACTTTTTGCCCGCTTTGAGGACAATACAGTGCCACTGACACGGCCTGCAACGGAAACATGCGGTCTCTCCTTCACTGCAGCCGAAGTGAGTACAAGGACCATATCACCTCCACCCTACCTGACACCCTTGACCCACTCCAATTTGCTTACCGCCCAAATAGGTCCACAGACGATGCAATCTCAACCACACTGCACACTGCCCTAACCCATCTGGACAAGAGGAATACCTATGTGAGAATGCTGTTCATCGACTACAGCTCGGCATTCAACACCATAGTACCCTCCAAGCTCGTCATCAAGCTCGAGACCCTGGGTCTCGACCCCGCCCTGTGCAACTGGGTACTGGACTTCCTGACGGGCCGCCCCCAGGTGGTGAGGGTAGGCAACAACATCTCCTCCCCGCTGATCCTCAACACTGGGGCCCCACAAGGGTGCGTTCTGAGCCCTCTCCTGTACTCCCTGTTCACCCACGACTGCGTGGCCATGCACGCCTCCAACTCAATCATCAAGTTTGCGGACGACACAACAGTGGTAGGCTTGATTACCAACAACGACGAGACGGCCTACAGGGAGGAGGTGAGGGCCCTCGGAGTGTGGTGTCAGGAAAATAACCTCACACTCAACGTCAACAAAACTAAGGAGATGATTGTGGACTTCAGGAAACAGCAGAGGGAACACCCCCATCCACATCGATGGAACAGTAGTGGAGAGGGTAGCAAGTTTTAAGTTCCTCGGCATACACATCACAGACAAACTGAATTGGTCCACTCACACAGACAGCATCGTGAGGAAGGCGCAGCAGCGCCTCTTCAACCTCAGGAGGCTGAAGAAATTCGGCTTGTCACCAAAAGCACTCACAAACTTCTACAGATGCACAATCGAGAGCATCCTGGCGGGCTGTATCACCGCCTGGTATGGCAACTGCACCGCCCTCAACCGTAAGGCTCTCCAGAGGGTAGTGAGGTCTGCACAACGCATCACCGGGGCAAACTACCTGCCCTCCAGGACACCTACACCACCCGATGCTACAGGAAGGCCATAAAGATCATCAAGGACATCAACCACCGAGCCACTGCCTGTTCACCCCGCTGTCATCCAGAAGGCGAGGTCAGTACAGGTGCATCAAAGCTGGGACCGAGAGACTGAAAAACAGCTTCTATCTCAAGGCCATCAGACTGTTAAACAGCCACCACTAACATTGAGTGGCTACTGCCAACACACTGTCAATGACACTGACTCTACTCCAGCCACTTTAATCATGGGAATTGATGGGAAATGATGTAAATATATCACTAGCCACTTTAAACAATGCTACCTTATATAATGTTACTTACCCTACATTGTTCATCTCATATGCATACGTTGATACTGTACTCTATATCATCGACTGCATCCTTATGTAATACATGTATCACTAGCCACTTTAACTATGCCACTTGGTTTACATACTTATCTCATATGTATATACTGTACTCGATATCATCTACTGTATCTTGCCTATGCTGCTCTGTACCATCACTCATTCATATATCCTTATGTACATATTCTTTATCCCCTTACACTGTGTATAAGACAGTAGTTTTTGGAATTTGCTGCCTGCTTGAGTGACAGGGGGCGGGGCTTGGTGTGTGTGACCGAGGAACTTTTATTAGATTTTCTTATATTCGCACTGGTGAGCATCTGTGTCTTGGTTCTTCTATCCTTGTGGGGACCTAAAATCCCCAAAAGTTCCCACAAGGACAATAAAACAAGGACAATTCTCACTCGTTGGGACATTTCCCACCTTCCCATGACGACAAAGCCTATTTTAAGCTTAGGGGTTAGGTTTAGGGTTACAATTAGGGTTAATGGTTTGATTTTAGGTCCCCACGAGGATATAATAACAAAATGTGTGTGTGCGCATGCATGCATTAGTTTGTGAGTATATCCCTGGTGAACTGTGGGCAGGAAATCTGCACTAGATGCCAATGGGGGGAAATCGCTCTACTTCCTGGTTGTACCTAGTGATCACTGGAGGATATGCAGTACCTCTAATGAGCAAATTACACACACACACACACACGAGACAGCCTACAGGGAGGTGGTGAGGGCCCTCGGAGAGTGGTGTCAGGAAAATAACCTCTCACTCAATGTCAGCAAAACAAGAGAGATGATCGTGGACTTCAGGAAACAGCAGAGGGAGCACCCCCCTATCCACATCGAGGGGATAGCAGTGGAGAAGGTGGAAAGTTTTAAGTTCCTCGGTGTACATATCACCGACAAACTGAAAATGGTCCACGCACACAGACAGTGTGGTGAAGGGGGCGCAACAGTGGTACCGCATACCCTCCAGTGATCACTAGGTACAACCAGAACCAGGAAATGTAGCTTGTCACCGAAAACCTGCATTCTGTCGGGCTGTATCACCGCCTGGTACGGCAACTGCACCATCCACATCCGTAGGGCTTTCCAGAGGGTGGTGTGGTCTCCACAACGCATTCCCGGGGCAAACGACCTGCCCTACAGGACACCTACAACACCCGATGTCACAGGAAGGCAAAAAAGTTCATCAAGGACATCAACCCTCCAAGCCACTACGTGTTCACCCCGCTTCCATCCAGAAGGCGAGGTCAGTACTGGTGCATCAAAGCTGGGACAGAGAGATAGAAGCTGTTTTTCAATCTCAAGGCCATCAGATTGTTAAACAGCCATCACTAGCAGAGAGGCGGCTGCCTACCTACAGACTTGATATAATTGGCCACTTTAAAAAATTTAACACTAGTCACTTTAATAATGCCACTTATCTCGCATTACTCACCTCATATGTACAGTTGAAGTTTGAAGTTTACATACACCTTAGCCAAAAATATTTAAACTCAAATATATTTAAACTCAAGTCTTTTAATTCCTGACATTTAATCCTAGTAAACATTCCCTGTCTTAGGTCAGTTAGGAACACTACTTTATTTTAAGAATGTGAAATGTCAGAATAATTGTAGAGAGAATGATTTATTTCAGCTTTTATTTCTTTCATCACATTCCCAGCGGGTCAGAAGTTTACATACAATTAGTATTTGGTAGAATTGCCTTTAAATTGTTTGGCTTTGTGATGGCCACTCCAATATCTTGACTTTCTTGCCCATAACTTATTTGGGGTAGGGGGCAGTATTGGGTAGCTTGGATGAAAAACGTGCCCAAATTAAGCTGCCTGCTACTCAGCCGTAAAAGCTAGAATATGCATATAATTAGTACATTTGGATAGAAAACACTCTGAAGTTTCTAAAACTGTGAATGATGTCTGTGAGTATAACGGAACTCATATGGCAGGAAAAAACCTAAGAAAAAATCCAACCTGGAAGTTGGAAATCTGAGGTTTGTAGTTTTTCAACTCAGTCCCCATTGAAGATACCGTGGGATATTAGTTATGCTTCACTTCCCAATGCTTCCACTAGATGTCAACAGTATTTAGAACCTGTTTTGAGGATTCTACTCTAAAGGAGGGGCTCATAAGATCTCTTTGAGTGAGTGGTCTGGCCGAGTGCCACAGCCTCGGTCTGGCGCGCTCACGTGAAAGGTAGCTACGTTCCACTTCATTTGTCCGGTTGGAACATTAATTAAGTTTTATGTTAAAAACATCCTAAAGATTGATTCCATACTTAGGTTGGCATGTTTCTACGGGCTGTAACAGAACTTTTTGAACTTTTCGTCCGACGTTCAGCGCGACCTGAACGCGCTTTTGGATTTGTTTACCAAATGCCCTAACAAAAGAAGATATTTGGACATAACTGATGGACATTAACGAACAAATCAAACATTTATGGTGGAACTGGGATTCCTGGGAGTGCAGTCTGATGAAGATCATCTTAGGTAAGTGAATTTTTTAAATGCTATTTCTGAGTAATGTTGTGAACCCAATATGGCGGGTATCTTTTTGGCTGCTTTGTTGTCTAAAGGCTGTACTCAGTGTAGTGACGTATTAGTTAATGTGACAACAGTTGCTCATCGAATTATTAAAAGTTTCTAATTGTGTGATTAACTGAATCATTAACCTGGGGCACCATGGGAAAATAAGTTTTTATTGAGTTTCTATTTCCCAAATTAAGTATTGAGTATTTATTTACTAGAAAGCTAAAATGATGATAAAAGATACACAAAAACACATTCTAGGCTATTGATTAGGACTTAGTAAAACGGGCCAACACACCATGGCGCGTGTTACCCAAAATGGGGATTTAAATGAGAGTGAAAAAGAGAAAGTACACGAGAGAAATATACATTTGGGTGAATTTGTCAGCTATGCTTTTCTAATCCTAGCCTTGCCCCAAACTGCCGCTCTAATGGGTCAGAATATAATGATGTAATTACGTGGGGAAGGACTCTGTGGATTCTCCGCGTGGACCGTTCAGGCTGCTCAATGACGCACTTCTCCGGCGCACCTCTCTGGTCGTCCTCACGATGTCAGTGTCCTTTTGGCTTAGGAGTCTGTTCCCTCGCCCTTGTTCTGGAAGGGCTCTTCTGGGGACAGACAGCTCTGTAGCTCAGAGCTCACCGCGTAGGAATGAAACAGTGTAGATACCACAATTCGATGGGAGGTGGAGGCTAGGTGGTTCGACTTGAATTCACCCGCTTAGACACAGCTACTCATCCGTAGCTTGGGTAGAAAAAGATGACTTTGTCTTCAAACTTGTGTTGCGTTTTGGGTTCGTTGACTTTTTAGACCTCGGCTGCAGCTTGGGTCACTTAGTCTGATCTTTTCATTCTTCACTCACAGGTTTTATACCCTCGTGTCAGAAGTGGGCGTAACTGCCTTTAGGGCAATTCTCTGGGCGTACCTAGTTAAGAGGCTAGGTCTAGATTTTACTCAAATCCAATTTTAGACAACTTCACATTTCATCTTTACCAAAACATTCTCTTTGATTTGGACATTTTCCATACAACGTACAATGTATAAACATCAAACATATTCCAGGTAAACTGTTGACGTTACAATGTT
The DNA here is from genome assembly GCF_018296145.1 of Oncorhynchus tshawytscha. Classification (NCBI taxonomy): domain Eukaryota; kingdom Metazoa; phylum Chordata; class Actinopteri; order Salmoniformes; family Salmonidae; genus Oncorhynchus; species Oncorhynchus tshawytscha. The sequence continues at coordinate 64,694,209 of NC_056434.1, forward strand.
TTCGTAATAACGTAATCTATTAACCTTTTAATAACAAAACAAAAATGACATACATTTTCATATTCCATCTATCGTCATGACCACCATTGTGGCTGACAGAAACCATTGTTCCAAAGTCCCTTTATTTCATGTTTAATGTTCTGAGGCTGGTTCTCCATAGTAACAGGACAAAAGGAATTTGTCTGAGAGATAATCTGTAGGGTTGTGGTCTCCTGTAACCTGACCAGGAGAGTCATGACATCAGATTATTGCATGGTTTGCTTTCGCAATAAAATGTTTGTTTTTTTAATCTGACACAGCGGTTGCATTAAGGAGAAGTTTATCTAAAGTTCCATGTATAATAGTCATATCTTTATCAATGTTTATTATGAGTATTTCTGTAAATAGATGTGGCTCTTTGCAATATCACCGCATGTTTTGGAACTACTGAACGTTACGCGCCAATGTAAACTCAGATTTTTTGATATAAATATGAACATTATCAAACAAAACATACATGTATTGTGTAACATGAAGTCCAATGAGTAACATCTGATGAAGATCGTAAAAGGTTAGTGATTCATTTTATCTCTATTTCTGCTGTTTGTGACTCCTCTCTTTGGCTGGAAAAAATGGCTGTGTTTTTCTGTGGCTTGGTGGTGACCTAACAATTGTTTGTGGTGCTTTCGCTGTAAATACTTTTTTTAAATCAGACACTGTGGCTGGATTAACAAGAATTGTATCTTTAAAATGGTGTAAAATACTTGTATGCTTGAGAAATTTTAATTATGAGATTTTTGTTGTTTTGAATTTGGCGCTCTGCACTTTCACTGGCTGTTGCGGGGGCTTCCGCTAGCAGAAAGGTGTTCCGGAACGGGGTTCCCAGTCCTAGACAGGTTAAGCCATTTTGCCACAACTTTGGAAGTAATGCTTGGGGTCATTGTCCATTTGGAAAACCCATTTGCAACCAAGCTTTAACTTACTGACTGATGTCTTGAGATGATGCTTCATTATATCCACATAATTGTCCTCCCTCATGATGCCATCTATTTTGTGAAGTGCACCAGTCCCTCCTGCAGCAAAGCACCCCCACAACATGATGCTGCCACCCCTGTGCTTCACGGTTCGGATAGTGTTCTTCGGCTTGCAAGCCTCCCCCTTTTTCCTCCAAACATAAATGGTCATTATGGCCAAACAGTTCTATTTTTGTTTCATCAGACCAGAGGTTTCATCAGACCAGAGCAACTTCACAAGGTCCTTTGCTGTTGTTCTGGGATTGAATTGCACTTTTTGCACCAAAATTTGTCCTCTCTAGGAGACGGAACACGTCTCCATCCTCAGCGGTATGATGGCTGTGTGGTCCCATGGTGTTTGGAAACTGCTCCCAAGGATGAACCAGACTTGTGGAGGTCTACAATGTTTTTGATTGTCCCATGATGTCAAGCAAAGATGCACTGAGTTTGAAGGTAGGCCTTGAAACGCATCCACAGGTACACCTCCAATTGACTCAAATGATGTCAATTAGCCTAATCAGAAGCTTCTAAAGCCATCATTTTCTGGAATTTTCCAAGCTGTTAAAAGGCACAGTCATCTTAGTGTATGTAAACTTCTGACCCACAGGAATTGTGATACAGTGAATAATAAGTTAAATAATCTGCCTGTAAACAATTGTTGGAAAAATTACTTGTATCATGCACAAAGTAGATCTCCTAACCGACAAGTTTTAATGACTCCAACCTAAGTGTATGTAAACTTCAGACTTCAACTGTATATCCTGTATCCTTCACTATCTATTCTTTACTATCTATTGCATCTTTGCCGCTCTGTCACTGCTCATCCATATATGTTATACTTATATATTCTCATCCCATTCCTTTACTAGATTGTGTGTATTAGGTTTTGTTGTGGAACTGTCGGATCTAGAAGCATAAGCATTTCACTACACTCACAATAACATCTGCTAACCATGTGTATGTGACCAACAAAATTTGATTTGACACACACACACACACACACACACACACACACACACACACACAACTTTTAGTAAAACAAAGAACAAACGCCCAGCAGTCGGTCTCTGGGAAGCACTCCAAGCTGTCCCCCCTCCCTCCATCTTTCCCCTCCCTCCTCCATCATCTGTTCACAGTAAGAGCGGAAACATGTTGAAAGAAAGGCAGAATCAAAGGCTGTGCAGGTCTCCCATTCATCTGCACAGATGTTTACAAACATCCAGCACATGTACCATGCCACACACATACACACAACCGCTGTAACAGACAGGACCTCCAACACGTGCCCTGCAGCTGCATAAACAAATACATATGCACACAATCAAGTTAGAAAATACCACAAAAACATCCTCTAAAACCATGACTAAGAACACCATATATACAAAAGTATGTGGACGCTTCACATTTGTGGATTTGTCGATTTCAGCCACACACATTGCTGACAGGTGTATAAAAAAAACAAAATCGCGCAAACAGCCATGCAATCTCCATAGACAAACATTGGCAGCAGAATGGTCTTACTGAAGAGCTCAGTGACTTTCAACATGGCACTATCCTAGGATGCCACCTTTCCAATGTGTCGGTTCATCAAATGTCTGCCCCTGCTAAAGCTGCCCCGGTCAACTGCATGTCCATTTGGTGGTAGCATCTGTCTGCCTTTAAGTAGTGCAGACAATTCTGGGGCAACTGACTGAGTGTCTGTCCGTCCACACTGCTCTCAGTCTCATATAACCACTCAAAGCCCTGACAAGGTTGAGCAGGAGAGTCTTATTTATTTTAATTCCAGCAGTAATGTAATACATTGTTATGGAGAGGGAAAAATGTGGGAAGATGGGAGGCGACATTCCTGCATCTGGAACTGCTCTGGAGTATGTGCATCCCGCTCCGGATCTTTGCTCTCTCTCCCTCCTTCTTTCTCTCCCTGCTCTTTCTCTCCCTGCTCTTTCTCTCTCCCTCTCCACTTTCACCAGGAAGGAATTCGGTAACCTGATCCTCTGGTTGTCTTTAGTGCAGCACTGGATCTGGGGCACGCACACACACACATATGGGTTCAGTGTAGTGGGGCAGTGAACAATGCCACACTGACCTATACTCACTCAGAGGGAAAATATTTGATATATTATATTTTACACTGTAGGTGTAAACACATATACCACAAGTACAGCAAATGTCAAGAACACACTAGCGGTGCTGATCTTAACATTCACATAATAGATATTCTCCGAACACAAACACTAGTCAGCAGCATGTGAATGGGACAGGAGGCATGGGGTAGGTACTAGGCAAGGGAGCAGGGAGTGAACACCTAGCTTCCACATTTAACCTCCTATTTGACAGTAAAAGTTCTGATTGGGTGCAGAAGGGTATCAGAGTAGCGGCAGGGGCCCTCTGATGCCATCCCAGCTCGCTTTCAGGCCTACACTCTTAGAAAAAAAGGTTATTTGAACCTTTTAGTTCTTTGGACGAGATTAAAGAACCCTTTACTAAATAAGGTTATACAGTGCATTCGGAATGTATTCAGACCCCTTCCCCTTTTTTACATTTTGTTACGTTACAGCCTTATTCTAAAATGGATTAAATACAAAAATGTCCTCACCGATCTACACACAATACCCCATAAGTACAAAGCGAAAACAGGTTTTTAGAAATATTTGCAAATGTATTAAAAACGGAAAACTGAAATAGCTTATTTACATAAGTATTTAGTCCCTTTGCTATGAGACTCGAAATTGAGCTCAGGTGCATCCTGTTTCCATTGGTCATCCTTGAGATGTTTCTACAACTTGATTGGAGTCCACCTGTGGTAAATTCAATTGATTGGACATGATTTTGAAAGGGCACACACCTATATAAGGTCCCACAGTTGACAGGGCATGTCAGAGCAAAAATCAAGCCATGAAGTCGAAGGAATTGTCTGTAGAGCTCCGAGACAGGATTGTGTTGAGGCACAGATCTGGGGAAGGGTACCAACTAACTTCTGCAGCATTGATGGTCTTCAAGAACACAGTGGCCATTCTTAAATGCCATTCTTAAACATTCTTAAATGGAAGATGTTTGGAACCACCAAGACTCTTCATTATTTAGAAAGAGGCAGAGCTGCTTGTGAGCTCTCACATTTTTTTAACATGTTTTTTTTATAAAAGGATAGATTTGGAGTTAGATAAACCTGGATTCTTTGGCAGAGACATATGCAGGATGCTACCCTCCACAGCATGGCCTTCGCTCCAGATCAAAACTCCAAACCTACAACCTAATTTTAGCCAAAATTAACCGGATAGATTACTGATACCAAGGATTCCTGTTTCCAAGCTATACGGAGGGTGCTCTAGCAAACAAACAGCAGAGACCGGAGGACACCCTCCAACCTGGAACTGATTGCATAGTGTTTGGTCTGATGCTGCATTGAAAGCCAAGAAAAAGATACATTAAAAATAGTACATTAATGATATTTTACTTTATGGGGACTGAATGCTGAGTTAAGGCTGCCAGGCTTGCTAGGACAGATCAGATACAACTTCAATTAGCACTGATGTGAGAGGTGTCGAGGCTTTTGGGCCCAACAGGTGGCAGCAGTCTTTGAAGTCCCCTCCTGCTGTTCAAATCCACTGGCATTTTCTACAAGAAATCTGCCTCCAGAAATAAAAGCTTCTCCCCAGTGGGTGGGACACCTACTCCCGTTGCCTGCTGCACTACTGCTTGGATCCCACCTGGTGATCTGTTCACCGTCTGCCCTGGCCTATCTCCCACTGTCTGGTACAGGTGCCCCCACTACACTCCCGAGCTTTCGCTCGCCTCCAGCACACCACGCACTGTTGGGGCGAGTGACACTAAACTTAGTGGCTAGCCCCAAGTTGTTATATATTAAATTGTTTTCTTGTGCATTTTGCTACTTGCCTCATGACTCCTGCAAGCTTTGATGAATATGAACTTTCTTTACCCAACCATGGGACAGACTTTGTTCCCACACTCGGGAATATGACTCTCCATTGGTTACACTGACTTTTGGCCTCCCATCCTTTTCTAACCACCTCTCGCCAGAGTGACAATCTTTACCAAGGATCACCTTCAGTGCTCGGTTGCCTCTACCAAGTCTGTCCCCAAACAATTTGATTTGGTTCAAGCAATTATTTAAACTTTCAAATAGCTCTTTGTTGACAGTTGCTGGGTCCCATCGTCCTCCATCAGCACCGGCCTGTACCCTACCTGCCCTAAGCTCTCCCCTGGCCCCTTACACTTAGTCTGAATTTGTCCTGCTAGGTGACCTAAACTGGGACATGCTTAAAACCACCTGAACAAGTCCTAAAGCAATGGGACTCCCTAAATCTCTCAGATTATTACCAATCACACAAGGTATGACTCCAAACACCCAGAAAAGGCTACTCTCCCCGACGTTATCCTCACAAATAATCCTGATATGTCATTACAGAAAACAGAAAACGATAATTAAAAACTGGTTTACCTCTGGTTCAACCTTGATCTTGCAGAGTTACTCCACCTCAAGAATTGCATTTGGCAAATCGCTCGGCACATGCATACTCAGGCTGGCTGGCTCTCGTTCAAGCAAATGAGAAATAAGTGCACTCAGGCTATCCGGAAGGCCAAAGTTAGTTACTTTCAGAAGCAGTTCTCTCTCTGGGTCTAACCCCAAGAAGTTCTGGAAAACTGTTAAAGATCTGGAGAATAAACCCTCCTCCTCACAGCTGTCCCTTAATGTTGATGATGTGGTTGTTACTGACAAGAAGCACATGGCTGAGCTCTTTAATCACCACTTGATTAAGTCAGGATTCCTATTTGTTTCAGCCATGCCTCCTTGCCAGTCCAACATTTCCTCATCTCCCACCCCTGCTAATACAACTATCCCCGATGCTCCTCCCTATTTTTCCCCCGCTACAAAGTTTCTCAGTGCAGGAAGTCACTGAGTCCAAGGTGCTAAAGGAGCTCCTGAAACTTGACCCAAAAAAAACATCTGACCCTTTCTTCTTTAACCTGTCTTGGAACTAGTGGAACCCCTCGCCAACAGCCAATGAAATTGCAGGGCGCCAAATACAAATCAACAGAAATCTCATAAATCAAGTGTCTCAAGCGTACAAGTATTAGGCACCATTTTAAAGATACAATTCTCGTTAATCCAGCCACCGTGTCTGATTTTCAAAAATGCTTTACAGCGAAAGCTCCACAAATTATTATGTTAGGTCACCACCAAGTCACAGAAAACCCCAGCCATTTTTCCAGCAAGAGAGGAGTCACAAAAAGCAGAAATAGAGAAATGAATCACTAACCTTTGATGATCTTCATCAGATGACACTCATAGGACTTCATGTTCCACAATACATGTATGTTTTGTTCGATAAATTGCATATTTATATCCAAAAATCTCATTTTACATTGGTGTGTTATGTTCAGTAGTTCCAAAACATGCAGTGATTTTGCAGAGAGCCACGTCAATTTACAGAAATACTCATTATAAATGTTGATGAAAATACAACTGTTATGCATGGAACATTAGATAAACTTCTCCTTAATACAACCGCTATTTCAGATTTCAAAAGAACTTTACGGAAAAAGCATACCATGCAATAATCTGAGTACGGAGCCCAGAGTCCAAACCAGCCAAAAGACATATCCACCATGTTGCGCAGTTAACATTAGTCAGAAATAGCATTATAAATATTCACTTACCTTTGATGATCTTCATCAGAATGCACTCCCAGGAATCCCAGTTCTACAATAAATGTTTGATTTGTTTGATAAAGTTCATCATTTATGTCCATATACCTCCTTTTGTTAGGGCGTTTGGTAAACAAATCGAAACGCGCATGCAACTTCCAGCGGAAAGGTCGGACATAAATTCCAAAAAGTTATATTACTGGTCGCAGAAACATATCAAACGATGTGTAGAATCAATCTTTAGGATGTTTTTATCATAAATATTCAATAATGTTCCAACCGGAGAATTCCAATGTCTGTAGAATAGCAATGGAACGGGAGCTACCTCATGTGAATGCACGTGACTGAGCTCGTGACTGCTGGCAGACCTCTGACTCATTCCCATCTCATTCAGCCCCCCTTCATAGTAGAAGCATCAAACCACGTTCTAAAGACGCTTGACATCTAGTGGAAGCCTTAGGAAGTGCAACACAACCAATATCCCACTGTATCTTCAATAGGGGCTGAGTTGAAAAACTACAAACCTCAGATTTTATCCTCAGGTTTTTGCCTGCCATATGAGTTCTGCTATACTCACAGATATCATTCAAACAGTTTTAGAAACTGAGTGTTGAGTGTTTTCTATCCAAATTTACTAATTATATGCATATTCTAGCTTTTACGGCTGAGTAGCAGGCAGCTTAATTTTGACACGTTTTTCATCCAAAAGTTAAAATGCTGCCCCCTAGCCCAAACAGGTTAAAGTTGCTGCCCCTATCATCGCCAAGCCTCTCTCACCTTTTCTGGGGAGGTTCCCATTGCTTGGAAGGCAGCCACGGTTCGTCCTTTATTTAAATGGGGAGATCAAGCTGATCCTAATTGTTATAGGCCTATTTCTATTTTGCCCTGTTTATCAAAAGTGTCAAACTTGTCAATAATCAACTGACTGGCTATCTTGATGTCTAGAGTATTCTCTCAGGCATGCAATCTGGTTTCCACTCAGATTATGGATGTGTCACTGCAACCTTAAAGGTCCTCAATGATGTCACCATTGCCCTTGATTCTAATTAATGTTGTGCTGCTATTTTTATTGACTTGGCCAACGCTTTTGATACAGCTGGCTACGGAGTATTGATGTCTGAGGGGTCTTTGGCACACAGCAGACAACACAGGAGTGGCTTCAGGACAAGACTCTGAATGTCCTTGAGTGGCACAGCCAGAGGCCAGACTTGAACCCGATCTAACATCTCTGGAGAGACCTGAAAATAGCTGTGCTGCAACGCTCCCCATCCAACCTGGCAGAGCTTGAGAGGAAGAAGAGAAGAATGGAAAAACTCCCCAAATACAGGTGTGTAAAGCTTGTAGCATCATACCCAAGAAGACTTGAGGCTGTAATTGTTGCCAAAGGAGCTTCAACAAAGTATTGTGTAAAGGTTCTGAATACTCATATAAATGGGATATTTCATTATTTTTATACATTTGCAAAAAAAATAAAAAATCTACATTTTTACTTTGTCATTATGGTATGGTCGGGGCAAACACAACCCATCACCTAGTACCACTATTCAAATGTTCAAGCATGGTGGTGGTTGCATCATGTTATGGGTATGCTTGTAATCAGTTTATAAAAATAAATAGAATAGCACTAAGCACAGGCAAAATCCTACAGGTAAACCTGGTTCAGTCTGCTTTCCAACAGACACTGGGAGAAAAATGCACTTTTCAGCTAGACAATAACCTAAAACACAAAGCCAAATATACACTGTAGTTGTTTACCAAGACGACATTGGATGTTCCTGAGTGGCCTCGTTGCAGTATTGACTTAAATTGGCTTAAAATCTGTTGGAAGAGTTGAAAATGGCTGTCTAGCAATGATCAACAAACCAACTTGACAGAGCTTGGATTAAAAAATAATAATAATATACAAAACATTGTACAATCCAAGTGTGCAAAGCTCGTAGAGACTTACCCAGAAACACTCACACGTGTAATCACGTGTAATTGAAATGGAACTCCATTTGCGTGCTTCTGTTATGGGAAAAGTTCCCAATGAAACTGACATTAAAATGTGGAGAATGATACATTTGCATCTATGCTATTGTAGGCTACTGTAGCCTGCATTTGATGCGATATCACTGGAGTCGTTGCAAATCAATTTGTGCCACTTGTGTATACTACCTGGAGCTGGTGAACAGATTTAATAAACCAATACCTTCAGTTTATTGCTGCTGTAGCCTTCATTATTCAGTTATTAATGTTTAGTTAATTAAATTGGAAGTTATGAATTGTGATCATGGTCACAGCTTACCGCAGTCGCGCTCATCTGTTATAATGGCTGCGATAGATTATTCGTAACAGTCTGTCAGATTAGGCTACAAGCTAATTCATGTTATTAATATTTGAACCAGTGACTAAAGTTACGACCGCATCCTCAGTAGCCTATTCCAGCATGAACCTATAGGCTATTGGGCAGCACAAACACTTCTTACCTCGAAATTGCCTCAAGTTCAAGAAATGACAAGTCAATCACCCAAATAGGCCTAATCATTTACATTATCCATTTAGAATGGTTTGTTTAACATCTGGCACAGAATAAGCCACGATTGCCAGAAAATAACATTTGTTTTTTGAAGCTCGTCAAAGTGTTTCCTGCGTCGAGAATTCGAGATCCAGTCCAACTGTCATAACTCAAACAGATAGCAGTCAAACTAGTTCATTTTCCATCAATGGATGTTGATTTCTGGAGTTTAATAAGGGCAAGGTATATGTTCTCATGACATATGCAAATTCCTTTATTACTTCACGTTAGCTCGCAATAAAAATTACTTTGATGGAAAAACTCATTTTGCTTCTTATGTCGCTACACGTTAAGTCAACATTCTTATTTAATTCAGTCTAACATTATGGAAAAAAGGTTTTAGTTTTTTTTTTAAAGGGGTTCTTTATAAAACCTTTTGGATTGGTCAATTCAAAATTGAATTCAAAAACCAACAGCCAATCCATTCCAGCATGATGATGCAAGAGGATGGTGGTTGAACCAACTTGCAAGTAGTTTAACCATAAGCACATTATTTTTCTATGTATTAACCCTCCTGCTGTGTTCTGGTCGAATTGGACCGATTTACAAGTTCTCTCTGAAAAATGTAGTTCATTTAATATGATTGCCATGAGGTTTCATGACTTTGTCCATACAGGGCATCTGAACACACAAAATACATTTTGATGGCTTTCATTACATTTTGGGTGTTTTATTTAACTTTTGTACACCTGTTGTGTTCCCTGTCAAAATGGACCATTCATTAGAAATGAATGGGTGAGACCACAATTAGTGTATAAAATTGAGTTCAGGCACATGCCCATTCATCAGATGGACACTTCATCTCCCAGACCTCCACATGCATGTGTGTTTGTACACACACACACACCTCACTCCCCTTCTTGGCCTCCATAGCAACCTTTCCCCAATAGAATCTTTCCCCCGGGAACCCCATCTGTTGGCATTCTCACAAACAATCGCAACATTGTTTCAATAATATATATAACTTTTCTTGCAGCTTTTTTGAGGCCTTGCTCACAATTCATTCTGTGGCAGCACAATGACCAAACGATATACTGTATGTGAGACTCTTGATCATATCTTTGACCATGACACTGGTGAGGAGGAGAGTCCTTGTTAAACTTTGAAACAAAGTCGACTGATAAATAGCACAATGTTTTATCTGCGTATTTGTTATGGTCAATAATCCATTCATTATGCTTTCTTTACTCAAAAACGAGTTGCATGAGCTCAGGTCAATGAGGCCTACAGGCCATGAATAGCAAATAGAAGTTTAAAACTTGTAATGTTCACAAACTTAAGTGGATAAAAAGATCTAACACAACATTAGGTGATAATATACGTATTATTATGGATTTATAATAAGCTATAAATAGGGAAGTGATTTTGGACCGGGAACACAGAATTAATTAAAACAGGAGGGTTAAGTTAAGCAAAGTTGCTTATTTAATTCAAATATGACAAAGCAATATGATAAAACTATAGGCTAGATAAATAGTTAAAACATTATGAGAATTTGAGCATGTTAGTAAGCTAGCTAGCTAAACAGGCTACTTTTAATCCACCACTTTACAAGCTAGCCGGGTAACTCTTTCAAATATTATTTTTTTATTACGGGATATCCCAAATAGAGCTACAGACCCAGCCTGACATTGGCAATTAGATAATTGTTTTCAGTATTTCAGTGTGGACACAATTGAGGGGACTAGCCTGTTTCATGAAGCCATTAGAAGACTGTTGCTGATTTGAGAAGAGGTATGTATGAAATATTTATAATAAATTATGTATAATAAGTCTTGATGATTCAATAACCTAGTTAATCATTATATTACTTTTTACACACTATCCACTCTGAGTATACAAAACATTAAGAACAGCTGCTTTTCTATGACAGACTGACTAGTTGAATCCAGGTGAAAGCTATGATCCCTTTTTGAAACGGCTCAATAAGACAGAGTTGACGTGGGCCATCATTCAAACACAGTGCATATTTCCAAGCTTTTTGCATATAATTACAATAAATTCAAAAACTGATATGCTGATATTCTTTTGTCCATTATTCAATTATATTATTAGCTCAATATTACTATTTAATAGTAGTAGCAACAATTCATAAATGGCAACATGTAGGGTTCTTAAGGGAACCATTTTGGTTCAGTAAAGAACCTCTAGGGTTCTGATTAGAGGTCGACCATTATGATTTTAACGCCGATACCGATTATTGGATGACCAAAAAAGCCGATAACGATTAAATCGGCCGATTAAAAAAATATATATATATTTGTAATAATGACAATTACAACAATACTGAATGAACACTTATTTTAACTTAATATAATACATCAATAAAATCAATTTAGCCTCAAATAAATAATGAAAGATGTTCAATTTGGTTTAAATAATGCAAAAACAAAGTGTTGGAGAAGAAAGTAGAAGTGCAATATGTGAAATGTAAGAATGCTAACGTTTAAGTTCCTTGCTCAGAACATGAGAACATATGAAAGCTGGTGGTTCCTTTTAACATGAGTCTTCAATATTCCCAGGTAACAAGTTTTAGGTTGTAGTTATTATAGGAATTATAGGACTATTTCCCTCTATACCATTTGTATTTCATTAACCTTTGACTATTGTATGTTCTTATAGGCACTTTAGTATTGCCAGTGTAACAGTATAGCTTCCGTCCCTCTCCTCGCTCGTCCCTGGGCTCGAACCAGGAACACAACACAACAGCCAACCTCGAAGCAGCGTTACCCATGCAGAGCAAGGGAAACAACCACCCCAAAGCTCAGAGCGAGTGTCGTTTGAAACGGTATTAGCGCACGCTAACTAGCCAGACATTTCACTCGGTTACACCAGCCTAATCTCGGGAGTTGATAGGCTTGAAGTCATAAACAGCGCAATGCTTGACGCACAACGAAGAGCTAGAGCTGATGGCAAAATGCAAGAAAGTGCTGTTTGAATGAATGATTACGCGCCTGCTTCTGCCTACCACCGCTCAGTCAGATACTTAGATACTTGTATGCTCAGTCAGATTATACGCAACGCAGGACACGCTAGATAATATCATCAACCATGTGTAGTTAACTAGTGATTATGATTGATTGTTTTTTATAAGATGTTTTATGTCTTATGCTAGCTAGCAACTTACCTTGGCTTACTGCATTCGCGTAACAGGCAGTCAGTCTCCTTGTGGAGTGCGACGGTCGGTCGTTATCGCGTTGGACTAGTTAACTGTAAGGTTGCAAGATTGGGTCCCCCGAGCTGACAAGGTGAAAATCTGTCGTTCTGCCCCTGAACGAGGCAGTTAACCCACCGTTCCTAGGCCATCATTGAAAATAAGAATGTGTTCTTAACTGACTTGCCTAGTTAAATAAAGATTAAATAAAGGTGTAAAAAAAAAAGGCAAAATCGGTGTCAAATATACCGATTTCCGATTGTTATGAAAACTTGAAATCGACCCTAATTAATCAGCCATTCCGATTAATCGGTCAACCTCTAGTTCTGATCAAAGAACCCTATAAAAGGGTTCTTTGATTCTATAAGGAACCTTTTTTCTAAAAGTGTAGGAGCCCCGTTAACTGCCTTGGCATTGGCCTGGCACAGTGACACACTCACACCCAGTACATACAACCACATGAATCAACTGACACGAAGTACTACTGAAGTACATTTATGATGCTGCTTATATAAATAACTAAGTCCTCTGACTTTGTGGGTTTCCAGCAAAGGTTACCAACCAGAGCTTGATCCTATTTTAGCAGTGGTGTGAATCTTTAATATAATTCAACAACAACGACACACTATCAATACCCAGTTAAACAATACATTACAGCTGCACCCATATCTATCACTGCAATGCCCCTGCAAACCTGGTGCTCTGCCACTTCTGCTTACAAATGTCACAGTCAATTATTGTGCAAGAGAGATCTTTCCTATGCAGGCAAAAGAAATCCCATAAAGTGACATTACATATATGTTTGAAAGGGTCAAGCAGATACAAGTTTCTTTACACTGTGGGCACATATGTGACATGGTGTGTTGCTTATGCCCTGAGTGCAGTGTGGATATGAAACTACGTGGCATATGTCTGTCTCTACTGTAAATATATCATAAGTGATTGCATAATAGTACTCTATGTAAAGCAATGTGTGTGTGTGTGTGTGTGTGTGTGTGTGTGTGTGTGTGTGTGTGTGTGTGTGTGTGTGTGTGTGTGTGTGTGTGTGTGTGTGTATGTGTGTGTGTGTGTGTTGCCCTGACTAATTCAGCACTACAGTAAGTGTTGAGGTGATGAGAACAGGCTGGCACAGCATACGGACACTGCAGAGCGGGTATGATGACTGGGCATGTATGCCGTGGCGTGCTATGCACCCAAATCCTCATAGGCTGCGTGGGCACCCTCTCCTCTTCCTCTGCAGTGCTCTAGGGCTTGGCTAAAGTCTGCATCCTTTAACTTTACCGCATTCAAACATGAAGGTTGAGGGAGGGAATGAGACGCTCACACAAAGAGAGAAAGAGTGAGAGAGAGAGAGAGAGAGAGAGAGAGAGAGAGAGAGAGAGACTCATTTAAATGGGAAGGACAAGGACAGAATGACACTACCACCACTCACTCTATATCAAGCATGCATAAACACACACACTGACTCCCACTGCCATAATTGCCTGTGGCATCGCCAAGGCAACACAAAAAAGCGAAACTATGCACACATGCAGCCCAACAACAGCAAGAATTTAAGTGACATTGAGAGCAACTGACGCCATGCATCACCGCTGTAATCAAAGAGAAACACTGTCGGAAGTCACCTGCAGTTAACTCAGGTGTTTTATAGACCATCTGTGACTAGCTTTCCTATGGGGTGTGCAATTTACAGAATTCTGTAGGATATTGTATTATTGTTTACATTGCCGATCAGTCTTTGAGATTCATAAACATTTTAGAATAAGGAAGTTGGAGCACACACCTTATTTGTGCATATTCTAATCATTTACATTCCTTTGGGATAGTCACATGCCTGGTACCTAAAGAGGAAGCTTAAGTAATTTTGTTAGAATATCAGTCAGTTATAATGTCATTGTGTAGGTCTATATTAGAACCTTTGGAAGGCCCCCTTCTTGGACTGCCACTCATCTGACACGTCCCCTTGCTCTCTCTCTGTCTGGCTCTCTGTCTGTCTCTCCACACACACACACGATCCTACGCGCACTGGCAGACTGACTGGATAAATAATTTCCCGTCGAATCGTTTCTTCAACCCACAAGTCTTTGTTTCGGGCGGTTTCAAAGGACTCCTTGCCATAGCAATAAATGGCAATTGACATAGATACAGCATGAACGCACAACCGAGTGCGTATAACAGAATAGCACAATATCCCTCGCATTGTTTAGAACCCTATTGCGGTATTCAGTAGCCTATGTCAAGTGAAGTCTACGTGTGATATCCAGCACAGAAAAGCAAAGCAATAAAATAAGGACACTCGTATAACGTTAATGTTTTGCACTTTAACACATTGCAGGCAACCTCTGGATGTCAGAATTGCGGTTGTTACAACGTTAACATCTGTTACAACGATAACTCCATTGGTTTAATAAAGAACTGACACGTGTAGCCTGTACATTAAGATAGTCTATAATACATTCCAGTCTGCTATGTGAATTCTATTAATAGGCTTGAGTTCGTCTATAACTTACCCAAACTGCCGGCGAAACCGTCCATTTCTGGGAGAAATAGCCGAGCAGACGCCGATAAATATTCCTGTTATGACGGGTCCTATTCTGCAGTCGTTCCCAGTCCTGTATTCGGCAAGTAACGGGATTTCGGCCTCTATGCGGGCTATCCAGACAGGCGGTGATTTCTCAAGCCAACTGTTCTCGCAGTGGCCGCGGCCGTCTCGTTGCAAACTTGGGCTCTGCCGAGTCGCAGTGAAGTTCTCAGTCCGGAGCAACACCGTGGTTCTCTGGCCAGATAATCACGCTCTCTTGCTCGACTCCACGATCGTACACCTCCGCCGGGGGAGGGAGGATAGGGTTTCCACTAGTTACCACCGTCACAACGTCGGTATTGTCCGTTAGGTTATCGTAAAAATTCATCGAAACTAAAATAGAGCTTTTTTGGTCTTAATTCAAGGTTAGGGTGTGGTTATCAGTGTGGTTAGGTTTAAAATCACATTTTAAGAAGATCCGTTTTAGAAATAAACGATGTTTATGACCTTCTGGCTGTGGTAACTAGGAACGACCGGAGGATAGGCAGAGTTTTTCAGACTCCGCCCGCTTTGGCACGGCTCGCTTCCCTTCCAGACCGGAGCTGAGTGGCTAACTGGCGCGCCTCAATTTGACACACAGCTGAGTGTAAAACTGTTTGTGTAATGCCGTTTTTCTCAATCGCATACAATCGTTTTTTAGGTCAGCGATTGTCAACTGGCAACTTTTTTTTTTTTTTTTTTTTTTTTTTTTTTTGTCAACTTTTCTTTTTTTCTACCCGGTCGGGGTCTCAATATACTGTTGGCAGTGGAGGCTGCTGAGTGTAGAACGGCTCATAATAATTCCGGGAACAGAGCAAATGGAATGGCATCAAACACCTGGAAACCATGTGTTTGATGTATTTGATACCATTCCACTAATTCCGCTCCAGTCGTTACCACGAGCCCGTTCTCCCCAATTATGGTGCCACCAACCTCCTGTGCTGTTGAGAGTGAGAAAAGTACGATACACAAGGTGCAATTTAGACATTTCGGTTGTTGCTGAGGAGCTAGAAGCAGAGCTGCCATATCTATCGGCGCCATCTAAAACCCGGTTGTGCATCAGCAGTTTTTCTCTTATTATTTCAGTCACTGACAGTCACTCAATTAGCCCATGTCAGCTAACATTTTTTCGATTTGTAAGTTAGTCTTGGCAGCTATCTAAACGTGTAGTAATCATGGTTGAATCACCGACCAGGGACCCCCTCCCCATTGATTATTTTTAGTCACTCTCACTCAGATATCATATTTTTTTTTTTTTACATTTATCTCCATCCTATGGCAAAATGTATAGAATTGCGTGAAATTAGCTGTAAAATTGCAAAGTTTCTCCGCCCCATAGCAAAATGTGTAGATTGCAGCTAAATGCTTTATAACTGCAACATTTTCTCAACATCTCATGGCAGAATGTGTAGAATTGCAGGACATTGCAAGAAACAAAAGGTCGCTTAGGGCCCCCAAAAGTCTAGGGATCCCCTTTACCTTTTGCAGAAGCAGCAGCTACTCTTTTTGGGTCCACAAATGTGTGGGTATGGACGTGGGTACGCAGAAATGTGTGGGTATCTTTGTGGCCGACCATCCCCATCAAAGTTACCCATCCCTGTTTTAGATCAATGTTGTCGATTTTCAAAACAGTGTTCTCAAGACACAGAACTCTGTGGCCTTTTGCAAAACAGTAAATTCATTTTCAAAATGTAGTTTCCTTCTCAAAACGTAAGTACATTCAACAAAGCTATATGATACGATCACAATTGATAATACATTCCTCAAAAGAACAGGACTGTCTGCAAAAAGATGAACACATACATTTATTTTGAGTCTAAGCTGACAAAGTAAGTAGGTCTATCATTTAAAAAATCCCAGTGATCAAAATATTTTCATTGCAGTCACTTACGATGATCAAAATACAACTGTCAAAAGGTGCAGGATTATGAGAAATTACTCTCCTTTTATGCATATTTCACAAAACAATTTCATACACATCAAATCCAATATTATATGTGATCAAAAGGAAAAGGGAATATAAGCACATTGTGTGCAGGAATCATTCATTAGTGTCACAAAATTCATCACAATCAAATGTAATGTATTCAATACTCTACATGGGCTTAGACATTCCATTGGCAAGCAGAAACACCCCAATAGAAACAAGGAAAGGTGAATACAGTGGAGGAACACAACTAATATGAATGTATTGGCCTCAACCCACACCAAAGCAAAGCTCTAAAATGGAAGGTCACAATGTTGGAGATGATGACTTAGGAGTAACCCAATGTTACTTAGAAGTAATGGTAGTAGCTCCACTTCATTTTCTGCATCTCTGCATAACAATTAGAGAGTCCCTGTTACCTAGATCTTACCCTACAGTACCCGCTGTACTACTGTTAAAAGATCACGTTTTGTAAAGGCTTTGTTTATAAATGGGTTATAATTCAGTTATTAACGATTATTTGCATATGCATTATAAACCATCAATAAATAGTGTTTGCCAAATAGTAAGCCAATATTTACCTTTAGTTATTAACCATTTATAAATGCACTTACAAATGATTATAAGATGAACCCTTCCACATCAGCATGCAACCTTCTATTCAATAGTTGCACAGTTGAACAATAGTTATTTTCACTTTTGGGTGTGAAGCATTGGTGCTGTCCCAGGAACAGAAGAGGTTGGTTTTCACGATGTGTCTTCACCCACCTTTGAAACCCTGATGCCCTGGCCAAATTTACATACAGGACATTATTCAATCATCATTCCTAACATATTACCCCTTACCAGATTATATCAACACACATCACTTTTCTGTGACAGTCCAAGTATGGTGAACGCTCCTGTGTGAAATGGTAACCGTAATACCTTTGGTTGGTGAAACCGGGGAGGTATCCTCTCAACAACATTGAATGTTTTGGTCTTCACACCCACCACTAATTGACTGAACATGTTGAACAAAGTGTTAAATCTTCTCTCATGTATGTAGTGATGGGTACTCAATACTATAACTATGTCTATGCTCTGAGTGAACTCTCAAATCATATATAAATGATTTACCCACATGTGTAACTGCTAAAGGTATACCTTATTTTAGTGACAGACCTATTAACATTTATAACTGAGTTATCAACATCTATAAATGCTAAAATGATACCTTAAAGTGGCAATCCACTGACCATTAACAAATGACTTACAAACATATATAAATGCTGGAAGATATACCTTTAAAGATAGTGGAAACCTACTGACCATTTATTAATGAGTTAGTCCTACCAATATTTATAACTTAAAATAACTTAAAATATACCTTAAAAGAAAGTGGAAAACTTCTAGCCATTTATTAATGTGTTGCAAACATTTATAAGCACATATAATCTCATCAAACATGCAATACACGTAGTAAGAACAAAATGTCATTTAATAGAAACGTACATTGGGAATTTGAATTGTAGCGACTCAAATCTGTAGCCTATCATTTGGTCTAGTGAGTAGTCTAGCTAGTTCAGATTAACTCCCCTTTTTTTAACATTACAAGTCAGAATAGAAATTCACAACAGATTAACTATTTAAAACACAACATAGGGTCTCATGGTCCCCTTATCTGTCTTCATCTGTTTCTTTCTTGTTAAGCATTTTCCCATCCTGGAGTCTGATACTTTATGGGATTCTACGGGAGAAAAGATACATGTATGACAATTTAGCATAGACACTCTAGCAACACATAGCACTACTATAATCATTATCATGCTTTACACAATTTAAGCTTAGCTAGTTTTGTTAATAGATAATGTGCGCAACCGCGACATTCAAACGAGGCTGCAAAGAAAACTAATGGGACTGTAGCGACTGTGTTGACTTCAAAATCTGGGGTATGAACTACGTTTCTATTCAAGCGTTGATCGACATGGTAATGGCTCTATAATATTGGAGAAAAGATTAAAAAACGCACCCTCCGTTACATCGTAACGTGTCATGCCGTAACGTACAGCATGCATAAAGCTACTATTTCTGTCTTACAATCTCTCTCCACCAGGTGTAGCACTTCTCTCTTCATTTAAAAACAAGAAATAGGACAGTGATGGGGTAAGGGGGGATACCAAGTCATATTTTGCGTCGTCACTGCAAGAGATCACGACTCTCAAAAAAACTGTTTACTTCTGAAGCTCACTTTAGCTCCGTCCTAAAAAACGGTCAAATTCAAATTTGACACAAACCTTCAAATAGGTATGTAATCACACGTTATATAAACTTTTTATAGAGTTTTATTTACATTTTAGAGGCGATAAGGTGATAAATTGGACAGATTGAGTGAAAAAAAGCAATTTTCCCACACAATTTTTCCACTATCATGCATTAGTTTCGCTTCCCCACTCGCCATTTTTAAAAAGACCCGACGGGGCTCATTGCTTTCTTGAATCATGCAGAATTGGGCAGCATTTAGGTCATGCCATTTATTTTGTTGGAAAGGAGAGAAAGTGTGCTTTTAAAAAAAAAAATTGTTACAGTTGATTGATACGTTTTTGGGGCACTAAAATAAGGTCAATTGTACGGACCAAGGCGATGTACAAAAGTGGGTAAATTCACATTAGCTAGTTAGCGTACTAATCCCAAAAAAGGTAGCTAAACAAATAGACAGGTTGGTTGTTTAGCAACAAAAACATGGGGAGATACAGATGGGGTTGGCTTAGATTGTTGACAACATGTAAGCAACATTTTTTCTCAAATGTTTGTTGAAACCACAAACACATTTACACAATGAGCACTTGTTGTTTCTCAAATACATCGTTACAGTTGTTGGTTAGCTAGCTAGTGGATGTTAGCCATATTAGCAATAACATGAAATCAGTCAAAACACTTCAAAAAAGACATGGTATCAATAACAAGATGAAATGAGATGAAACGATTCACATAAGATTCCCCACATGGGAGTATCTTGTCATTCTTCTTAGCAATCTGGCCATCCAGAATTATAACAACACGCCGAGGTCTGCCCCATTGAAGCGTGCACATCGTTTTTGTGACGTTGTCAGCTAACCCATCTATTGAATGGAAATGTAGTTCTTGCTGGCAGATAATGGTTTCTAGCTAGCGAGTGAAGCTAATTAGCCAGCAAATGTGATCGATTTAGCTAGGTAACTATATCATCCCAAAGATTATTGCAAAATTTCTATATAAAATATGTTTTAGGTTATGCCTAATTCTAGCTAGCTAGCTAACATTTCCTAGCTAGCTAGGTAGGACAGAGGCAAAGATATTTACAACTAACCCAAAATATACTTACCCAAGAAAGTTCATTTGTGTCATTTACTGTGGAAGCAAATTAAGCATAATCGACGAGCAAGGAGGTCCGCAAAGCCCAGCAAGAGCTAGCGAGACCCTATCGGCGCGGTGTAGCATGAATTTGCATATTCCCGTTAGGGACTACCTTCTCTGTGAAGTGTGCATGTGCACAAAATTAATTAGACCTTACACTCCTAAAAAGCACCTTACACTCCTACAAAGCATCTTTGATTCACCGATGAGCAAATTAGCAGAATGTCGGCCCAATTTCAACTAGTTCCATCCTCTCCCACTACCCACAACTGGACTTCCTCTCACTACCATATTTGGTGGTGAGAAAACGTTCTAAATGGATGCTTCAGCTTTATAGCCCCTGTGACGTGTCTGGGTTAGTCCTCCTGTCTGTGACAGAGGTGCTAGCAAACGTTAGCTAGCTAGCTAGCTACAGAATTGCATGGACAATTTACCCTCTCTCCTCTGTCAACATTGTTATCTTGTGAACAACATTTCTTTCACATCTCTTTTGTCTGGCCTTTGCACACATCTCATAGCCACGTCCATCCTGATTCTTCTTCGATGAGGTTTCACGGCAGTTGGCATCTAATAAATATTGCATTACCGCCACCAACTAGACTGGGGTATGAATCCCTTATACTTTGCGTGGAAAAGGGGAAAACGGGAACACATTTGAAATAAGTAAACAAAAAACCTACCTTCTAAACCAACACTCATTAAAAACCCACCACCCTATTCCACTATTTAAACCTGCAGTATCTAGTCCTACCTCAGTCCAACAGCCTGGAAGGACGGGACACCACCACTCAACACAGCCTGTAACTCTTCTGACCTCAAATCTTGTACACCCAAATACTTCTCGGCAACTGCCATCACAACCTCTATTTTCTGCGACTTTACGTTCCATCCCTGCGGTACAGTTGATAACCATTTTTATCATACACCGCATTTTTGAGGAACAATGGGAAAGTAATTCTGCTTTGAAAGTTGACAAACTTGTAAACTCACTTTTGAGAAAATGGCCTTTGAATGTTTAGGTACCTATTGAAAAGCTTCTCTTTGTCTACACCCATTCAGCATCGTTCACAGCCTATTAAGCTTTAGTCCCACCCAACTCGTTTCGCTCTCGGAGTGTTTAGAGTGCACACTTGACACTCTGGCCGATGATTTGTTTACCTCTGTATAACATGAAAATAGCCTAACCAGCTCTGCTGGCAACAATTTAATTACGATTTTTTTGCCGACGTTGACTGACACCGGCCATATTAAATGGGGGTTGTGCATTTGTAAATTCATCAGTTATTCTGTGCTCTGGCATACTCAGACTGAATTTACGAATGCACCCAAAATGGTCTCTTGCATAGTGGAGTCTTTTGTTTAGACTGTGGCAGACCAGGGGGTTTGGTCAAGACGTTTACCCATATCAGACACAGACAGAGAAGGATTAGCTCAGTTTCAAGGGTGTTTATTTAAATAATAGATCAAAAAGAAAAGGATAGGTCTCCTCCATGAGACTCTCTCTGGGACACCGTCTTCTGGGTTCCGGGTCTGGCTGTATCCTGTCGGGCACAAAACTGAACTCCCTCTTCTTACCTTTACAAGCGTCAACAATAACACAGGAGTCCTTTCTCCCCCCCCCCCTCTCCCTGTGTGCTGCCCTTCTGGCAGCTTTATGGGCCTTGCACAGCTGGTGAGCAATCAGCCCTTGATTACTCACCAGCTCCCAATGAGCCCCAATTAGTCCTGGCTGGAGAGCCCGTCAAGACCTGGCACGTCCAGCAGATGGAAATATCGCCCCGTGATGTATACTCAACGAGTCTCCCCTTGGTGGCTGACCTGCTGTAGCTAGCAACACATTCCTTTGTATCATGCCCTTCTGCACACTTCTTATACCTAGGAACATCTGTCCTACACACTGCTGCCACATGCCCATGAGCTTGTCACCTGTAACAACGTAATGGATTCGGCATAACTGAAATATCCTAACATCAACACTCAAAAGAACAGACAATGACTCTTCCGTTTCATCACTCACTCTACCATGTCTGCGTCGGACCAAACAATGAGCATCACAAACACCGGGAATTCTCCCCTTCAGTTGATCCACTTTCACATTTAATGCTACCCCAGTAATCATTCCTTTCAACTGCACCCTTTTCTTGAGAGCAAAACAAGTCACATCTCTTGTCACCATTGGTGTGGCTTGTCCCCATTGGTGCGCCTTCTCTCTCTGACCGGCAGAAACACAAACAATTATCATAAGACCCCGTTGAGTTACCTTCACCAATTCCACAGCACCCAACTCCGTTTTCACCCATCCTGAAACCACACATGGATTTGCCAAAAGACAGGGGTCCAATTTCTCCAAAAAGTTAACTTCTAACCATCACAGACTCAGCTTCATCCTGACCATCGGTGCAGGCCTCAGGCTCCAAAAACTTCAAACTCCAGATCTCGATCTAGCACACGGCTCACTCTGCTTACACTTTCACCATTCTTCTTCGACAAACCATCTCCCATCTTCAACCGATTCAAGCTCACCCTCTACCTCCCTCGCTCTCTTCGACCTCCTCCGCATCTCTTTTTTTCTCCATTCCTCCTCCGTATTTCAAAAATACGTGTGCTTATGATCATATTACTCTTCTCCTCACATACATCTTATTCTTGCCCTCTCAAAGGACGCCATGTTTTTCCCATCACCACCCAACATTTGCAACTCTCTTATCCACACAATGTGTTGTTAGCTGGTCACTCCATCCCTTGTGCCATTCATCCTGATTCTTCACGACGCACTGTCACATGATGTCAGTGTTAACAGACAATTGTGGGCACGTTTCAGGTCATCTTTATTTCAAGCGCATTTCGCAGATGTTACAAAGGTGGGGGAATTTATCTGAAACCAGCCAACCACACCAATAATATGGTTTGAGATCTTCTTATGAGGCCTTCATTCCTCGAATAAATAAGTGTGCCGATGCATCATCACAGTTTCAAACGTGGGGAAAACACGTCATGGGAGTTGACCATTGGTCTGAAAACCAACCATTTCTATTCATGACACAGAGCAACAATGCATTCCACCAAAAAGTGAGAAAATAACTATTGTTTACCTGTGCAACCATTGAAAATAAGGTTGCATGATGACATATGAGGGTTCAATATTAAACGCATTTGTACGTGCATTTCTAAATGGTTAATTACTGGAGGTAAGTAGTGGCTCAGTATTTGGCAAGCACTGACTGGCTATCACAATATTTTTTGACAAATGTGTTATAACCGATTGATTAATGGTTTATAATGCATTTACACATGATTAAATAACCGCTAACAACGTAATTTCCAACCCTTTATACAGCATGTACAAATGGAACCTTATTGTAAAATATTACCATTGTGGGCACAGTTTTGAAAAAGCAGGTCTAAAATACGCAATTGAAGTCCAAAGGCAGGAAAATTATCAAACATTCTGCAAATGTATTTAAGCATTTGACCAAAAAAAGCCTGTACGCGATAGAGAAAAACTGTAATATAGCTTTGGTATGAATATAGTGCCACCCTGCACTGTAATCTGAGGAGAACATCTAGACTACAGCAATGTGCTCCGAATCTAGGAGAAATACATGGCACTGTTGATTTAATAGGTTAGGTAGATAAACAAGATGTGAGTCCCCACCTGTGTGGACACCCACCTGTCTTGAAGGTCAATTATTGCAGATGCCCATTGCTGTGTCCATTGGCATATTTACTATGTTCTCATTCATATATCATATATTCTGATTCCTAGAGGAAGTCTCAGCCTACAAAGAGATGTGGAGTTCTAGAGGAATGTCTACAGTGCAGGACAAAACAAAACAAACATGGCATGAACTTGAAAGAGATGTGCTACATGTCAATGTTTCCCACGGTCTGCCATAAGGAGCTCTACTTCAGCCCTTCTGTAGCCGTAGAACCTCCTCCAGAGACAAACCAAAGATAGCTAAATCCATCAAACAACAGAGTCAAAATGACATGTAACATCATAAGGTACCATTAATCAAAGCAGGCCTAAAAAAGTGTAGACTTAATGGTACTCTACAGGGTGCCGTGAGGCCGTGCATAAAAAGAAGAAAACAAAAAAGAAACAAACATTGTGTGTACTGACATATAGGCCTACAAGTGCCTGGACTTTTCACAATTGACTATTACAATCCAAGGTCTGTGGTCCTTTCCCAGTAGAATGACATCACCACATCTCAGTCTGGCGCCAGACACTGACCCATCTGACCTCCTGACCAGAAGACACTTGTTCCATCCCGCTGACCAGACGGCAACATCAGGAGGTAAGCCCTCAACCTTTGACAGAGCCAGTCAGCCAAATGCCAGAGTAGAGAGAGATGTCATAGTGAGAAACTGAGTGGGCTAACTCTGACAGGACAGAGTGAAGACTGTTTACAGGACCACAAGCCAATAAAACCTTTCTCTCTCCACATGCTCTGTTCGCAGATATAGGTCATGACGTGCGTGTGCGTGTGTGTGTGTGTGCCAGTCAGGAATCCTGTCGGCAGCTTCTATCTCAGTGGAGTAAATGAGTCTCAGCAAACACCCACCCTCTTACCCCTTCATCCCCTGTTTCCTGGCAGTGTGTGCTCTCCCCCCCCACCCGCCGTGCTCAAACACACCTACCACAAAGCCCCCCTTTCTTCTGCTTTTCTGAAGGATGGAGGGAGAGAGGAGAAGGGACAGGATCCATCATTCATCCTCTTTCAGGGTCCCGAGGGAATTGACACTTGGGGCCTGCCTGTGGTTTCTCCAGTGGGGTAATGATTGTGGGGCTACTTTGAAGGCAGACAGATGATGAGTCATCACAAAGCCAGCCTGGCAGGCTGCACAACCAGCTTCTTCACGTTGGCTTGATTGGAACTGACAGGGACCATGTTAAATGTTTTAGCATTTACGATGAGTCACTCAATGCGTTGTACTACTTTTGGCCCAGTTATGTTTGCTGTCACATATATTTGAGAGGCACATTCATAGTAACTAATACTCTAAAGTAGGCTAAACTGTACAGTATGTGGAAATGTCAAAGAGACGAGTTCAGTGTGTCTGTAGCTGCAACTGGTATACATGCTGAGGTCTTAGTGGAGGTTTTGAGACAGGATGGCAGATCTCTGAATATGCCTTTTTGTTATGAGGCAGATGGGATTCACCCTATCTGTGCTTAAGGTTTCTGCTGAGAGAGAGAGAGAGAGAGAGAGAGAGAGAGAGAGAGAGAGAGAGAGACAGACTCTCTTTTGATAATGAGTCAGTAAATCACTGCAAGTAAGACAATTACAGTGGCAAGAAAAAGTATGTGAACCCTTTGGAATTATCTGGATTTCTGCATATATTTGACACACATTTAATCTGATCTTCATCTAAGTCACAACAATAGACAAACACAGTGTGCTTAAACTAATAACACACAAATTATTGTATTTTCTTGTCTATATTGAATACAGCATTTAAACATTCACAGTGTAGGTTGGATAAAATATGTCAACCCCTAGGCTAATGACTTCTCCAAAGCTTATTGGAGTCAGGAGTTAACTAACCTGGAGTCCAATCAATGAGACAAGATTAGTTAGAGCTGCCCTACCCCACAAAAAAACACTCACACAATTTGAGGTTGCTCTTCACAAGAAGCAATGCCTGATGTGAACCATGCCTGGAACAAAAGAGATCTCAGAAGACTTATTGTTGCCTTGCATGAAGCTGGAAAGGGTTACAAATGTATCTCTAAAAGTCAGTCCACGGTAAGACAAATTGTCTATAAATGGAGAAATTTCAGCACTGTTGCTACTCTCCCTAGGAATGACCGTCCTGCAAAAATGACTGCAAGAGCACAGTGCAGAACGCTCAATGAGGTTAAGAAGAATCCTAGAGTGTCAGCTAAAGACTTACAGAAATCTCTGGAACATGCTGACATCTCTACAATAAGTATAACACTAAACAAGAATGGTGTTCATGGGAGGACACCATGGAAGAAGCCACTGCAGTCCAAAAAAAAGCATTGCTGCAGGTTCGAAGTTTGCAAAAGTGCACCTGGATGTTCCACAGCGCTACTGAAAAATATTCTGTGGACAGATGAAACTAAAGTTGAGTTGTTTGGAAGGAACACACAACACAATGTGTGGAGAAAAAAAGGCTCAGCACATCAAAATCAAAACCTCATCCCAACTGTAAAGTATGGTGAAGGGAGCATCATGGTTTTGGGCTGCTTTGCTGCCTCAGGGCCTGGACAGCTTGCTATAATTGACGGAAAAAATGAATTCCCAAGTTTATCAAGACATTTTGCAAGAGAATCTAAGGCTATCTGTCCACCAACTGAAGCTCAACATAAGTTGGGTGATGCAACAGGACAACAACCCAAAAGACAGAAGTAAATCAACAACAGAATAGCTTGAACAGAAGAAAATACGCCTTCTGGAGTGGCCCAGTCAGAGTCCTGACCTTCTGGAGTGGCCCAGTCAGTCCTGACCTTCTGGAGTGGCCCAGTCAGAGTCCTGACCTTCTGGAGTGGCCCAGTCAGAGTCCTGACCTTCTGAAGTGGCCCAGTCAGTCCTGACCTTCTGGAGTGGCCCAGTCAGTCCTGACCTTCTGGAGTGGCCCAGTCAGAGTCCTGACCTTCTGAAGTGGCCCAGTCAGTCCTGACCTTCTGGAGTGGCCCAGTCAGAGTCCTGATCTTCTGAAGTGGCCCAGTCAGTCCTGACCTTCTGGAGTGGCCCAGTCATTCCTGACCTTCTGGAGTGGCCCAGTCAGAGTCCTGACCTTCTGGAGTGGCCCAGTCAGTCCTGACCTTCTGGAGTGGCCCAGTCAGAGTCCTGACCTTCTGAAGTGGCCCAGTCAGTCCTGACCTTCTGGAGTGGCCCAGTCAGAGTCCTGATCTTCTGAAGTGGCCCAGTCAGTCCTGACCTTCTGGAGTGGCCCAGTCAGTCCTGACCTTCTGGAGTGGCCCAGTCAGAGTCCTGACCTTCTGGAGTGGCCCAGTCAGTCCTGGCCTTCTGGAGTGGCCCAGTCAGAGTCCTGACTTTCTGGAGTGGCCCAGTCAGTCCTGACCTTCTGGAGTGGCCCAGTCAGAGTCCTGACCTTCTGGAGTGGCCCTGTCAGTCCTGACCTTCTGGAGTGGCCCAGTCAGTCCTGACATTCTGGAGTGGCCCAGTCAGTCCTGACCTTCTGGAGTGGCCCAGTCAGTCCTGACCTTCTGGAGTGGCCCAGTCAGAGTCCTGACCTTCTGGAGTGGCCCAGTCAGTCCTGACCTTCTGGACTAACCCAGTCAGTCCTGACCTCAACCCGATTGAGATGCTGTGGCATGACCTCAAGAGAGCGGTTCACACCAGACATCCCAAGAATATTGTGGAACTGAAACAGTTTTGTAAAGAGGATTGATCAAAAAAATCCTCTTGGGGGGGAGGAGCTAGCATGTTGGAGTGAACGGCTGTGCGTGAGAGGCTCCTGCAACTTTTTTGCGAAATAATCTAATTTAACCTACTTTATGGCACTTTTTTACAACAAACATTTCTTTCTAATACAAGATTGTAACTTTTTATATGAAAATGCCGAGTAATAAGCGACCAAAGGACAATAAATCCACAGCGGAGGCCTACTCCCCACTAAACAACGAGACAGACATGGCGGGAGGCACATGCAACAACGTGACACTTACAGAACTTACCCGGGCTTTGGGGGAGCTACGTGTTGCTATAGCTGAGGATCTTAAGGCCACTATTGCTGAACTGGACACCAAAATCGAGAGCATCATTCGAACGGTCGCTTCGCATGGCCAGAGTATTGTGGACCTTGACAAAGCTTCTGAATTCAACGCTGGTAGGATTGACGAGTTAGAGAAGCTATGCACGTCATTGCAGGATACTGTGCAGAGGCTTTCTGTGAAAGTGGTGGACCTGGAGGGCCGATCCAGACGTAATAACCTTCGCGTTGTTGGTCTGGCAGAGGGGGTAGAGGCGGGCTCTCGCCCCACCGACTTCTTCGCCAAGCTATTGAAGGATGCAATGGGATCGGATGTTTTGGATTCGGATCCCCAGCTGGACCGCGCACATCGCTCCCTTGTCCCAGTGCCTGGACCGGGCCAACGTCCTCGCCCAGTAATCATCTGTTGTCACAGTTTCAAGACCAAGGATCTTATCCTGCGTGAAGCTCGAATGAGGGGCAACCTGTCACATAAAGGGCATCCATTCCGTGTCTATGAGGATTATGCGCCCGATGTGGCAAAGCATCACACCGACTACAGAGATGTCATGACCAAACTCTACAAACTCCATCTTCGCCCAGCCTTACTCTTCCCTGCAAGACTAAGAATTACCCCGCCTTCCGGTGAGAAGATTTGGCTCTCCTCGGTTTTGGACGCAGAGAAGTTTATCCAGGGATATACACCAATCCCCTGTACAGGTTAGAGTGCCTTGTTATTGCGTGTTAGGGTCTGCTCATGGACTCGAATCCATACTATACCATGTTGGGTGAAAACGTATGAAACGGGCTCAACAAGGGCTACCGAGCATGTAAGACGCTGAGCAGACCAATGGATGGCGGTCAGAGCTCTCATTTAACGTTAAATTCACTTTCATCCTGGCTGTGCTCAGCGATGCATATTTTTTACTTCCAGGTTTGATCACTGACACCTTCGGACGGATATACTTATATTCCCCCACTTTTGTTTTGTTTCGTTATTTATTTTACAATCCTTACATTATTCTTACTACCATACCATTTATTTATTGCTTGCAGGGGACTGGGGGTGATGGTTGGGAGGGGGCAGACACCTGGTTAGCAGGTTGATGTTTTGTGCCGTTCTGCCTTTGTCTAGCCGTGGGCCTCTCTCCCGAGTCCCACCAGCCCTCTGTAGTGCTTATGTATGTGTAGGTGTGCGTACATATAATTACTATTTGTACTTTATTACTATTTTCTCTTAGCATTTTAGTATTATGTATGTGTATATTTTAAATCAGTGTAGATTGTTATTCTGGGGTATGAATGTTTGTATGTGTATATATGCATATGGATGTATATACATATTCTTTAAATATATATTTTTATATATGATTTTTTTGTGTGGGTATGTATACATACATGTATATGTATGTATATGTGTGTGTGTGTATGTATATATATGTATATATAGGTATGTGTATGTATATGTGTGTATGGGTGTGTATGTATATGTGTATATATGTATGTATATATATGTATATATGTATGTATGTATGTATGTATTTATGTATGTGTGTATGTATGTGTATGTGTGTATATGTGTGTATGTGGTGTGTATGTGTATGTGTGTATATATATATATATTTTTTTTTAATTAAACATATTTTTTTATGGGGGGAACGTTTAATTTAACAAATCCTTGTTCCGATCTCCTGACCCACAGTATGTAAAGTTACGGCTGACTATGTCGGTTGCGGATGGTTTATTTTTTGACCGGCAGTGCTTAGCAATATAATCTTGAGGCTATATCTTGCTTATCTCTGGGATTGACCCAGGATGACGCTTAAATGCGCAATATGTTTAAGTTGCAACTTATTCGGTTTAGGTTTATTAGATGCTAACTGAACACTTAACTCGCGGGAGCCTCCTCAGTTCATATGTTAGTAGAAGTTCTAGGATAGTGAGAGGTGAACGTATAGTTGGGATTTTATTTTTGTTTTACCTCTTGTTCGAGGTCGCGCCGTGCTTTTTGGCATCGGCCAGACAATGTGTTTATTATTTTTATTTTTCCTTTTTTTCTGTTTGTACATGCCTGTTAAATGTGGGTTGATGGGGGGGGTAAGTGTTGGAGAAATTAGGGGAACAGGGTGGGAAGTAAAGGTGCTTGCAGGGGGAGGGGTGGGTTGGATACTGCTCGGGTGTAGGTGCTACATATGCTGATCGTGATGGTTTGGTGCGCTTTCTTACCTTTTTATCAAGTTACATGGTATGCAGGCCACCATAGGAACTACAAACGAGAGGAGGGCGGGGCTTACATTCACTTCCTGGAATGTCAAGGTTTTAAACGAACCAATTAAGAGGGGCAAGGTCCTAGCCCACTTGAAAGCACTCTCGTCTGATATTATATTTTTGCAAGAAACCCATCTGAAGAATAACTCTCATAGCAGACTTAAGTGTAGGTGGGTGGGGCAAGTGTATCACTCTAACTTCTCTGACAAAACGAGAGGCACAGCGATTCTGGTACGGAAAGGAATTCCCTTTCTACATAAAACCACTATTGCGGATAAAGAGGGTCGGTATGTGATCGCAATAGGAGAAATCCACTCTACCTCAGTAACTCTACTAAATATCTATGGGCCAAACATTGACAACCCCTCTTTTTTCAAAAGAGTCCTTGCCCTGATTCCAGATATCTCCCATACTAACCTGGTCATTGGAGGGGACCTTAACTGTGTGCTAGACCAATATTTGGATAGATCCTCTACCCGGCGAACCCCTACCTCCTATTCAAGCGAATTCTTGAATACCTACATAAAAAATTCGAACTTATTTGATATATGGAGGATCGCTAACCCTATGGGTAGGGAATACTCCTTTTACTCTCATGTTCACAAGGTTTACACTCGAATTGACTACTTTTTGTTGGATGCTAGACTACTCCCCTATGCCTGTAATGTGAGGTATCATGATTTTATAATCTCGGACCACAGTCCACTCACCTTCTCCCTGAGATTGGGTGACATTGTACCAAACGAGAGGGTCTGGAGGTTGAATCCTCAGCTCCTCACAGAACCAACATTCTGTGAATATCTTAAAGACCAAATTACATTTTTCTTTGATACCAACGACAACACAGAGACCTCCCCAGCATTATTGTGGGAAACACTGAAGGCTTATATGAGAGGCTGTATCATCTCCTTTCAGGCTGCCAGGAGTAGACAAAACAGAGGAAAACTGGAAGAACTGGAGGGACAAATTCACTTACTGGATAGGGAGAATGCTAGCCACCCATCTATGGAGAAACATAAAAAAATTACCTCTTTAAAATTTGAATATAATCAGATTCTCTCAGCTAAAATTGCTAAATCTTTTATCTATGCCAAGCAAAAATATTTTGAGTTTGGTGACAAACCACACAAATTACTCGCCAGACAACTTCGAAAAAATGTGAGTGACCGAATGATTCACAGGGTTAAATCTGCATCTGGGGAATTACTCTCTTCCCCCATAGACATCAATGACAGATTCCGGCAGTTTTATGAGACTCTATATACATCTAAAGCGGATCCTAACCCCTTAATTATGCAAACATTTTTGGAGGACTGTAATCTTCCTGCCCTGAACCAGGAAGATTCTAACTTCCTGAATAAGGAAATATCTCTTGATGAAATTCGAGAAACAATTTAATCTCTAAAGAGTGGCAAGACCCCGGGCCCAGATGGATACCCTGGTGAATTCTATAAAACATTCAGCAACATGCTCTCTCCCTATCTGCACAAAATGTTGGTTCAGGCCAATGAGAATGGAGCTCTCCCTTCTACTTTGGACGAAGCGTTCATTACAGTTATACATAAGAAGGGAAAGATCCAGAAGAGGTAGGGTCATACAGACCAATATCTCTCCTTAATACAGACCAAAAGATTATAGCAAAAACTCTGGCTAACAGGCTTAGCACTTTAATTGGCAAATTGGTCCATTCGGATCAGACCGGCTTTATCCCTAACAGAAACTCATTCTTCAATCTCAGGTGCCTCTTCAATATTATGTATTCTCAGAGGTTACCCAACGTGGACCTTGCAGTCATATCTCTTGACGCCGAAAAGGCCTTTGACCAAGTTGAGTGGCCCTATCTATTCAAGGTCCTACAGAAATTTAATATTGGAGATAGGTTCATAAATTGGATCCAGCTTTTATATAGGAACCCCTGTGCCAGAATACTCACTAACCAATCATTGTCGCCCCGATTTAACCTCAACAGGGGGACAAGGCAAGGTTGTGCGCTGTCGCCTATGTTCTTCGCCCTAATTATCGAACCGCTCGCTCAGACGATTAGATCTCATGCAGCAATACACGGCTATAATACTAAAGATACTCTAAATAAGATCTCCCTATACGCAGATGACATCCTCCTCTATGTAACAGAACCCCAGGCTAGTATCCCAGCTATTCTTTATGTGATCAATTTGTTTGGTACCTTCTCGGGATACAGAATAAATTGGAACAAGAGTGAATTAATGCCCATACGGTCGCAAAATACCTCCTGGCTAGAACATCTCCCATTTAAGTTATCTTCAGAAAAATTTACCTACCTAGGAATTGTAGTTACCAAACAATACTCCTTACTATTTAAAGAGAATTTCCCCTCTCTGATACAAAATCTCAAAGCAAACATACTATTTTGGAGAACTCTCCCAATTTCTCTGTCCGGAAGAATTAATGCCATTAAAATGGTCTTCCTCCCACAACTGCTCTACCTATATCAGAACATCCCAGTATTCATACCTAAATCCTTTCATAAACAACTGGACTCAATTATCAATCCTTTCATCTGGGATTATAAAACACACAGGATAGGTAAAAACACCTCTGTAAATCCAAGATGGAAGGAGGATTGTCTCTCCCAAATTTTATATTTTATTACTGGGCCGCTAACCTCCGCATTGTTACGTTTCTGTTGGATGACGTACTTCCGGCATCCAGCTAGCTTAGTATGGAACGTGAGGAGTGTCACCCCTTCTCTATTGGCGCTGTGATTTTGTCGCCTGTCAATCTGGAGATGTCACTTTATTGTAACAATCCTATTATACATAGCACAGTCCGAATCTGGAAGCAAATTAAAGTCCACTTTGAGCTTAGACCAATGTCATTCATGCTCCCTGTCGCCAGGAATCCCTCCTTTGCCCCTTCTAACCTTGATAACACCTTTGAGCGATGGGGAGAGTTGGGGATAAGTACCATAGGGGATTTATACATAGAAGGGACCTTTGCTTCCTTTGAGTTGCTGAGGGAAACTTATAATCTTCCCAGAAGTAATTTTTTCAGATACCTACAAATTAGAGACTACGTTAGAAAACACCTCCCAACATTTGGGAATGCTAAACCTTCCATGTTTGACGGATGCATAAAAATATGCCCCACCTCAGATAAACTGATATCGCGTCTATATGATGCTTTTCAATCTGTTAGCACACCTTCTACTGATGCCATCAAGGCAAAATGGGAGGAAGAACTAGGGACTGACATCTCGGTGGCAGACTGGGAAGAGAGCTTGGAGTATATCCACACATGCTCCATTAATTCCAGACATCGTCTCATACAATTCAAGGTATTACACAGATTACACTATTCCAAAACTAAACTGCATAGGATATTTCCTGACACATCCCCTACATGTGATAAATGTCAGGCTACGCAGGGTACACTACTCCACTGCTTTGCCCTATGCTCTAGCTTGCATGGTTATTGGTGTGGAATTTTTGGGATCCTCTCTGAAGTTTTGGAGACTTCAATAGATCCAGACCCGCTTCTGATAATCCTGGGAGTATCTGAGTCCCTAAACGGATTAACCAACCCCAAAAACAACTAATCTCGTATGGTCTCATCTCGGCAAAAAAACAAATCTTGTTGTTTTGGAAAAGGAGGGAAGCGCCCTCTACCAAATTATGGCTCAGTGAATTGGCAAACACTGTACACTTAGAAAGAATTAGATATATTCTGAACAATAAATTATCAACATTTGATCAAATCTGGCAGCCTTTCCTCTCCTACTTGGACGAGTCGGCGCTGTGAATTTGTACTTATTAATGCACTCTCAATTGTAATATTTTAATCTACCTTTGGGCAGCATGTACTGGCCCTGCCACCCGAGCATTTGGGAGGGGGGGGGGGTAGGGGGGACATCTTCCCACTTTCTTTCTACGTGTCCTTGTTTTGTATGTCGTGTTTTGTATTATTTGTTCTGCACCCAGAACTCTGGGTCTTGTTGTTCCTGAATGCTCTTTTATGTTTAGATAAGAATTGTATACCTGTCTTGTATACCTATACACCATTCTTGTGTGTGTTTAATAAAAAATATTTAAAAAAAAAAAGAAAATCCTCCTGACCGTTGTGCAGGTCTAATCCGCAACTACAGAAAAGGTTTGGTTGGGGTTATTGCTTCCAAAGGAGGGTCAACCTGATAATAAATCCAAGGGTTCACATATTTTTTTCCGACTCGCACTGGGAATGTTTACACAGTGTGTCCAACAAAGAAAGTCAAAAATGATAATTGTTTGTGTGTTAGTGGTTTAAGCAGATTGTGTTTGTCTGTTGTTGAGATGAAATGTTATTGTCATGCCCTGACCATAGAGAGCCCTTGGATTCTCTATAGTGGTGTAGATCAGGGTGTGTATGGGGGGTGTTCTAGAATGTGTATTTCTATGTTGGTGGTTTTGTATGGTTCCCAATTAGAGGCAGCTGGTAATCGTTGCCTCTAATTGGGGATCATATTTAGGAAGCCCTATCTCCCACCTGCTTTGTGGGATATTGTTTGTGTGTGTGTGCGCGCGCGATAGATGCACCACTTATGTTATGTTTTGTCACTTGTTTTTTGTTGTTGTTTAAAGTTCACTAAATAAAGATGTGGAACTCAGAACACGCTGCGCGTTGGTCCGTCTCTCCTCACGATCGTGACAGTTATGACCAATTTATGCAGAAATCCAAATAATTCTAAAGGGTTCACATACTTTTTCTTCCCACTGTACAATATATTCCTCATAGATGTTTAATATGGCCTATTTGTGTATTATTATGAAATGTGTTTTTTTTGTGTAGATTGGTTAATTAAATCCTGCTGAGAATAATATTAATGTACAGTAGGACTCATATACAGCCTGTTGAGATGTTGTGATCAACTTTTACTTGAGCAGCGGCTCGCTCTAGTGGTTGTTGTAGATCATTTCACTGAAAGAGCTTCCAGCACTTAGAAATATTAGTTTGGCTTACTGTGTGGTCTCCCTAGGCAGACGGGTTGCCTCACACAAAGTTCTTCGATTTCCAAAACTGACTGTGGGATTTCAATCGGGCTGAGAGATTGTGTGATTGCAGCCATTCTGATCCATCAGTAGGTCTATGATCTCAAGTTTATGTTAAATAACTTACAACTGCACTTTAACCAGTATACGGTGCATTCGGAAAGTATTCAGACCCCTTTACTTTTTCCACATATTGTTACGTTAAAGCCTTATTCTAAAATTGTTTAAATATTTTTCCCCCCTTATCAATCTACACACAACACCCCATAATGACAAAGTAAAAACAGGTTCTTAGATATTTTTGCAAATGTATTAAAAATAAAAACTGAAATAATACATTTACATAAGTATTTATACCTTTAACTCAGTACTTTGTTGAAACACCTTTGGCAGCGATTACAGCCTCGAGTCTTCTTAAAAGCTTGGCACACTTTTATTTGTGGATTTTCTCCCATTCTTCTCTGCATATCCTCTCCAGCTCTTCAGGATGGATGGGGAGTGTCGCTACACAGCTATTTTCAGGTCTCTCCAGAGATTGGTCACCTCCCTGACCAAGGCCCTTCTCCCCCGATTGCTCAGTTTGGCCGGGCGGCCAGCTCTAGGAAGAGTCTTGGTGGTTCCTAAAGGCCACTGTGTTCTTGGGGACCTTCAATGCTGCAGAAATGTCTTGGTACCATTTCCTAGATCCGTGCCTCGACACAGTCATGTCTCGGAGCTCTACAGACAATTCCTTCGACCTCATGGCTTTTGCTCTGACATGCACTGTCTACTGTTGGACCTTACACAATCAGGTCCATAAATACTATTATTATTTTAGCTGTCTACCACAGCATATTGGAGTTGAAATTAAACAATGAATATGAGCTGAAAGTGCAGACTTTCAGCTTTAATTTGAGGGTACTTACTTTTTTATAGGTGGTCCTCCCTTTTTAAGGGACCGAAAGTAATTGGACAATTGGCTGCTCAGCTGTTCCATGGTGTGTTATTCCCTCGTTAGTTAATTTACAAGCAAGCAGATAAAATGTCCAGAGTTGATTTCAAGTGTGCATTTGGATTTGCATTTGGAACCTGTTGCTGTTAACCAAAGTCCAAAGAGCTGTCACTGCCAGTGAAGCAAGCCATCATTAGGCTGAAAAATCTAAACAAACCCATCAAAGAGATAGCAAAAACATTAGGTGTGGCCAAATCAACTATTCGATACATTCTTAAAAAGAAAGAACGCACTGGTGAGCTCAGGAACACCAAAAGGCCCGGAAGACTACGGAAAACAACTGTGGTGGATGACAGAAGAATTCTTTCCCTGGTGAAGAAAAACCCCTTCACAACAGTTGGCCAGATCAAGAACACCCTCCAGGAGGTAGGCGTATCGGTGTCATCAATCAGAATACAGAGGGTTTACCACAATATGTAAACCATTGTTAAGCCTCACAAACAGGAAGACCAGATTAAATTAGCCAAAAAAACATCTTAAAAAGCCTGTACAGTTCTGGAACAACATCCTATGGACAGACAAAGATCAACGTGTACCAGATTAATGGGAAGAGAAGAGTATGGAGAAGGGAAGGAACTGCTCATGTTCCGAAGAACACCACCTCATCTGTGAAGCATGGAGGAGGTAGTGTTATGACATGGGCATGTATGGCTGCCAATGGAACTGGTTGTCTTGTATTTATTGCTGATGTGACTGCTGACAAAAGCAGCAGAATGAATTCTGAAGTGTTTAGGGCTATATTATCTGCTCAGATTCAGCCAAATGCTTCAAAACTCATTGGACGGCGCCTCGCAGTGCAGATGGACAATGGCCCGAAGCATACTGCGAAAGCAACCCAATACATTTTTTTAGGCAAAGAAGTGGAATGTTCTGCAATGGCCAAGTCAATCATCTGACCTGAATCCAATTGAGCATGGATTTCAAAACGCCTCAAGAACAAGCAAGAACTGAAGACAGCTGCAGTAAAGGCCTGGCATCACCAGGAATGAAATGAATTACTTTTGAGACCCTAAAATTGAGGGGCTATGTTTAAAAATGGTTGTAATTCCAACACGGTTCATACAATAATTTTGACAAAACCCTTAAATTAAAGATGCAAGTCTACACTTAAAGCACATCTTGATTGTTTCCTTTCCAATCCATTGTGGTGGCGTACAGAGCCAAAATGATGAAAATTGTGTCACTGTCCAAATACAAGACTGGTGTGTGCCTTTTCAAAACATGTCCAATTAACTGAATTTACCACTGGTGGACTCCAATCAGGTTGAAACATCTCAAGGATGATCAATGGAAACAGGACGCACCTGAGCTCAATTTCGAGTCTCATAGCAAATGATCTGAATGCTTATGTAAATAAGGTATTTCTGTTTTTTGTTTTTAATACATTTGCAAAAATATCTAAAAAAACGTTTTTACTTTGTCAATATGGGATATTTTATGTAGATTGATGAGGAAAATATTTTATTTAATCCATTTTAGAATAAGGCTACAATGTAACAAAATGTGGAAAAGGGAAGGGGTCTGAATACCTTCTGAATGCACTGTGTGATTTTCTATCCTAACCCCCCCACCACCACCTACACACCAATGTGTACCTCCTCGTACATACATACCCAGCTCTAATATGTAGTCTACACTATTTCCTTCTATGGGAAAACCAATCTCCTCCAAACGCCATTGCCATGCTACTCTGAATGTAAAGTTACCACGGGACTGTTGATGAATGCTTTACCATACGAATAACATCAATAAGGATGATAATGATGATTACCATGGACATGACAGCCAGTTGTTGCGCTGTGCTGAAAGGCCTGTTCATGCGGTGGGCCCCTCATTAGCCATGTTTCCATAACCTTCTTATAACCTAATATTTCTTACGCTTTTTCAATTGCCCCAGAGTTGGGCTGCTGAGACATTGTGATAGTTGTCCGCGCTGCTATAACTCCATGGTGTGAGGGAATGTAGAGGCAGTAACCTACATAAAGCACAGCAGGCATGGGAGAGGAGAGGAGGGGGTCAGTGAAGGGGCTTTTCTCCTATCCTGATAGAGCTGATGCAAATATATTTGATTTATCTCTGGCTCAGGCCCTATTTACACTTAACAGTAAACACTCTTTTAGGTTTGAGTGTTGGTACAATGCCCACTGGGGGGAAAAACTGGTTGAATCATTTCAACCCAAAACATCAACGTGATGACATTGAATCAGCGTAGAAAACTGATGGGGTTTGCAGAAAGTCATCGACGTAGGGACATTTCGTATTTTTTTCACCCAACTTTTAACCTGAATCCAATGACATGGTGACATTTGTTGTTGATTTCACATTGAGTTGAAGTTAAGTTGGCAACTCAACCAAATGTAGATCAAAACTAGACGTCTGTGCCCAGTGGGTGAGCTCAGTATTCGGGTTAGAGTTGAGGCTAGCATTGTGTGTGTCACACAGAGAGCCCAGACCCATGTTAGTAGAGCTGGGAGACCCCTGGCCAGGTTTCCTGCTCTCATCACTCTCCCCTCCCACTTTCCATCTCTTCAAAGTTCATACTCCCTCTACACCCTATGTACCCCCCCCCAGACCCCATGGTCTCCATGTGCGACAGCAGCCCCATGACCCCCACTCTCAACCAGTACCCACACTCCCCTCTCTATTCTCCCCTCTGTCAGAGAGTGCAGTGAAGGGAAATGCCGACGTCAAGTCCAAAAGAGAAAGCAAAGCACGATCACTCTCCCAAGTCTCTGTTATTCCACTTTCCCCACATCCCTCTCTTCCCCCTGCCCTCCTCTTCTCCTCCCCTTCTCCCTTGCTCAGCGGGCCTGTTGAGAGAGTTACATTAGCGAGCCGAGAGATGGAGCGCAGATAAACTCACGCTGGCAGAATGGAGTCATTAAGGAAGTGTTGATGGAGGGGGGACTGAATTGCAGTGAGGAGGAGGGCTGAAGGAGTGGAGGAGAAGAGGAAGAGAGGGAAGTGCCAGGAGCCTCATTCACAGCTTTTTACACTTCGGTTTATGTACATTATGTACATTTCACAGGGCTTTTACCATTAAGGGCTCATGATGTGAATGAACAGAGCCTGTCTCTGTGTGCCCCGCGCTTTCACTTTCAATAAATACTGTCGACATTGAAATATTCAATTACTGCTCTTCACTCACTCTGAGTCCCAGAACACAGCAGACTGTCTGAGGCCCTCTAGGCCTTGTGAGGGGCGACAGGAGACAACATACTCATTCACGCAAGTCCCCTTTGACAATGAGATAATAAAAGGTCAGTGAGGGAGCATGAATTTGGTTACTCTATCAAAGAGCATGGATTGGATTATTGATTGACAGAATATTGTGTGTGAAATTGCAGTTGGGTAGGAGGCAGTATAGCTATTCTTGACAGCCAGCCCTTTTGGATAAGCTGGATCAGCAAGGCATTGGCAAGCAATGCAACCACTCTGTCATGCTCTGCCTGGCCCTTTCCCTCTCCCTACCACTCTGTCATGCTCTGCCTGGCCCTTTCCCTCTCCCTACGACTCTGTCATGCTCTGCCTGGCCCTTTCCCTCTCCCTACCAGTCTGTCATGCTCTGCCTGGCCCTTTCCCTCTCCCTACCAGTCTGTCTTGTCTGTCTGTGAGACACTGTCAACCCTCTGGATTACAGCAGGGAGCTGACAAACCACAGAGAACTGGGAGAGCTCCACTTCCCTTTCCATCTGAACAAACCCACAGGGTGGGAGAGTGGGTAGACAAATCCACACACACACACACACACACACACACACACACGGACACACGCATACGCACGTTGGCCTATGCATGCACACACACTCCACAGCTCGTTGCTCTGATATATACATTATTCCCATAAATATTTAATAACGCATGTAATGGAACATACCAAAGCTAGGAATTATTTTCTCCTCCATTCCCAATTGATGTGAGAATAACTAGACCCAGGAGTGGTGTAGTATGTTGTCTCTCCACTAGATGGCGAGAGGGGGCTGTATAGTTAACCGTTATTGCAGGGTAGGCGTGGGTGTATGTGTGTGTTGTGTTTTGGGTTCTGCTGCTCTGTATTAAGTTCTAGTCTTAACTACCCCTACCATCCCAGACCCCCTCTCCCACCCTCCGTCCCATACCAACAAGGTTATTGTAGTTTTGTGTTTTTATATGAGTTTTTATTTCTATTTGTTTTAAAATGTGTATTTGAAATTCTGATTTGTTTCAGTCAGTTTTCAGATTTGATTTAGTCTTTTATATTTCATTTGAGTTTGATAAAAACATTTTCTATCATTTCAGTTTCAGTGTTAGGGACAGAAACTAGCCTCTGCGTAGAAGTCTGGGAGCCATTTATGTGTTGTAGGCCTAAAGTTTGTGTTTTATCCGGATGACACTTCATGCCACTGGTGATGGTCATAGGTTTGGTTCGGCTTAAATTCTAAATCAATCTTAGGCTACATTCCAGAGCTTAGACTTTGATTACGCCTGACAGATCTTACAATGCCTGGATAGTTATTTCAAGTATCAGCTAACCACATCATATGTTATAGCAATCTGTCAGTCAATGACACAGTCGATGACGCGGCACTCAACCATTGGTTGATGCATGCAACGTCCGAGCAGGGGAACGTAACCATTGTCTGCTTATTGCCCCCGCAGTGCCAAGGTGGTGCCCCAGAGCGAATCATCTCACTGGAAAATTCTGCTTATTGCCCCTGCCGTGACCAGAAAAAAATGGCAGGTGGAAGGAGACAAGATCAGGTGGGACCATTCTATCCAATGAGAGGGCAGATACGTGTGTAAACAACAGTCACAACTAAGTTGTTTTGCTCAAAGTTGCCGAATGCCACATGCATACACCTACATCAACACATTTGTAACAATCGAAACATGACTCTGTTTGATCAAATACGCCTCAAGTAATTTGACACTCTCTCATAGGTCTTCTTGTCTCACGGGGACAGATTTTGGGCGGAGGTAATCCTCTCGCTTTGCCTCTCCCTCTCCGGTGATAGCTAGCGATAGTGATGCACAAGGTTTTACAATGCTTTTTTTTGTTTGTTTCATTTTTGTTTGTTTTGACGTCTAAGATAATAGTGTAGTGCAGATGGCCTAGCCCTTGTTCCCACCATGTGGTCCACGGTGCAGGTTCTGTGTGTATCACAGCCGCTCATTGGTTAACGGGTGTGCCATGTTTAGGTTAGCCAGTTGTCTAGTTTTCCCACAGTTGGAAGTTTTGCTGGCATGTTCATGGCATGGACTTGGACATCGTTCTGTGCCCGAGCAAAAGAGCCTAGACAGAGCATGTGTTATCACATTTTTGTGTAAGAACATCTGAATGCCAGTATCTTCATGTCAATCCCCATCATCATTATACCATATCATTTGAGAAGATCTTGTTGTCGTGGCCCTTCTTCACCCACGCATCAGTAGCTAGGAAGAGCTCTATCCAGTAACACCAGAATAGTTTTCTTAATTATTTTACTTCATTTAAATGTTTTGTTTTAGTTGACAATGACAACCTTGCATACCAGATCCCTCTACGCCAGCTACCCCTCGCTCCCTCTCTGTCGACCTCTCTCAGACACACGTTCTCATTCTCTCCGTTCCTTCTCTCCTGTGTGTCTCTCCTTCAGTTGTCATCTCCCCTCAGCCCTCCTCTACCCTGTGCCTAGTCATTCCTTCACCCCCTTAACCATCAGTCAAGCACAATATGCCAAGATGTGCGAACGGCCCATGCCAACTTTTTTCCCCCCCATGATAATCTGTAAATGGACATTTCCACCACAAACATTTGAAATGATTGTCTAACTGCTCCCAGCTGTGTTGTCGAGGCGGTGGTCCGGTGCGTTGGCAACTGCTTGAACTGAAATGAATTAGCAAACCTGTTCATAAGTTAAAGATGTGACCCTACCAACAGAATCCAGTACAGAACTATCAGCACTGAGCCTGGAAAGCCACAGCCTGCCTGTAGTTGATAGCCACCCTGTTAGACAGCTCTGATAGCTAATTATAAACTGGGTAGTTCGAGCCCTGCTCTAATTACGTTGGTAACAAGTTTATAATAGCAATTGAAACCTCTGGGGTTTGCGGTATATTGACAATATACCATGGCTAAGGGCTGTATCTAGGCACTCCACGTTGAGCCGTGCCTAAGAACAGCCCTTAGCCATGGTATATTAGCCATATACCACACCCCCTCGGGCCTTATTGCTTAAATACACAGTAGTCAGTAGCATACATCAACAGCAACTTAATCCTATTGCTAATGTACAGTAGAATTACATTGCGGGTCACTCTACTGGTGTGGTGTGGTTTGGGTTGGAGAGGTGAAATGTGTCTGTCTAGTGTAACTGTCCAGATTTCTGATATACTATGTGTGTGTTTACCACATCATTACCTGACCATTTGTGATCAGGAGACCTTGGCATCACATTAACCTTCCCCGTGACCCAACATCCCCTAACCTCCCCAGTCCACCCACCATGCAGGATGCACCAGGAAATGAGGAGTATGCCGATGTGCGTGGAGAGATGAGGGGCTGCTACACGCTGCAGAAGGGCGTGGTGCTGGACCCACATGGGCGATCACACAGCCACCCCTCCGGACCCACACCCCTCCCCAGACCCCTGATCAAAGACCTGGCTCACCCCTGTCTGCCGTGACAAAGTGCCCCCAACATAAACAGGAAGGCCTGCGTACATGAAAACATTGAATCATTTTTCTCCCCAAACAGCCAGTGGAGCAGACACTACTCTTAGGCTCACTACAGTCAACAGCTTGTACTTAGAAGTGTTGAGTTAGTGTTTACAGGTCGTGCATATGTTACTTCCTCAGGGCCTTCATTTGAATATAATGAGGGTCATTTCGGCAGTGTGATTATTGTCATTTAATGAAAGTTTCCACTTCACGATACTTTATACAGGAGATTATTAGTTGTGGAGGAAAATGCATTGACATCGATCTAACTATCTGTACTCTACTGTACCCTTTAAATGACTTTCCCAGGCTCGCTTAAAGTCGGTGGCAGTAAATAAAAGGACATCAAAGTATTTGTGGTCAATCTTGGCTAGACATGAGGGACCAGAGCAGATGAGCAGTAACAGGTCGGATTATCACACTGAAGCAGGGGCTTTTTCAAAGGTACATATACTGTAACATCTGAGAGAGGGTAGGACGAGAGAGATAGACTAAAAGCAACATACAGACAGTGCCTGGTCTACCTCAGAACGGAGAGTGTGTGTGTTGTTGTTGATCGGGTTCCCAGTTAACGAGACAGAACTACTGTATAATTTCTTCATGATATCACAGACCCACCAGAGGCCTGGAGAGGGGATCAGGTCCAAATCCACAAACGGATTTGGCCACTCTGCAGTAATCAGGCAGCCTTAAATCCTTCCCAAGTGTGTGTGGAGATAATGTACAGCATCGTATCATGGCATTTTATCAAATGCTCTCCGCTAATTCAGCAAATGTACATGAGAAAGCAAACACAGCCACAACTCAAAAGCCAGTGTGACAGCATTTGGCGGTGGTTTCATGGAGCTTGTCCCATGAGACAAACACACACACACACACACACCAACCCTATATTGAAACCAAATATGCTTGGCTTGGGGAAAATACAATAAACTTTCCCTGGATTGGAGTGCTTCCACTAAGCAGGAATTGAGCGTGAGCCCAGTGTTTAGGTGTTGAGTCTGGACAGAACCTCTGTCCAAAACCTGCTGTTCACATTATTGGGCTCCAAACCCCTGACTGTCACAGTTAAAAGCAGGGCCGGACTACCGCTTTTGGGGCCCCGGGGCATCGACCTCCAGATTTTTTGAGAGGAAACAGCTAACTTCCTGAATTTCAACATGTGTGTAGAAAGAAAATGCAATTGTAAAGCAAATTTCCTCAAATTCTACACTTTTTGCCATGGGACAAAGGAAAATGTGCTATTTTATAGCTCATCTCATGCTATTGTTCACATTTTGCCATGAGGCTGAGAGAAAATGTTGCTGAGCTAATAATTATTTATTTTTTCTCTCATTTGGCTGAGAGATAATTTGACCCTTTTCAAGATAATTTCCTGCAATTCTACATATTTTGCTATCATATTCCAACTGGGGGGCCCCTTGCCTCCAGGGGGCCCACAACTCCCCCCACAAAATGAAAATCATAATACTCATTTTGGTTGGGGGGACCCCCGGAGGTCGGTGACGTGCCCTGTGTGCCCGTTCTGTAACCCAGCCCTGGTCAAAAGCCCTACTAACAGTTTTATAAAAGCGTGTGTTGCAACACTTTTGGCCTGATGTAGTTTTAATTTATCATTCATTGTGGATATAGTTCTGATCTCCGAAATTCAAAGACACATGCTGTTGCATACACCAAAGAGACCTTGAATTGGAGTAGCGATAAGGGTGGAGACTGGTTTATAAGGTACTACACACAGAGGGGAGGATGGATCGTGTTTGTGTGAGATGAATAAACAAGATGAACGGGGGATAGACAGAAGGCCACCCAGTGGA
Organism: Oncorhynchus tshawytscha; assembly: GCF_018296145.1. NCBI lineage: Eukaryota > Metazoa > Chordata > Actinopteri > Salmoniformes > Salmonidae > Oncorhynchus > Oncorhynchus tshawytscha. Next base: position 64,738,881 of record NC_056434.1, read on the forward strand.
CATAAATAAAGGAATAAAACAGGCCAAGGAAGAGACATGGAGGGAAGGGAAAAAATGACACAGACAAGAAAATATGAAAGCCACTGTTGGACTTGCTACTGGAAACATACTCCCACTCCAAGCGATATACCAGTAATTGCGCCGGACGGGATGGCTGCCGTTTCACAGGCTCCTAAAAGCTTCTTAGGGATAGCACCCTTTTATTCAATTTTCGACTAAAATGGCATTGCCAAATATAACTGCCTGTAGCTCAGGCCCTGAAGCAAGGATATGCATATTCTTGGTACCATTTGAAAGGAAACACTTTGAAGTTTTTGGTTAATGTGACAATAGATCTGGTAGAAGAAAATACAAAGAAAAAACCAACCGTTTAAAAATGTTTGTTTTTTTAGCCATCACTCTGGTTGTAATTCCGATGGTGTCCACAAGATGGCAGCAGTGTATGTGCACCGTTTCAGACGGGTAACTTGAAGTATGAGCAAACTACATGACATTCAGTGTGAAGTCACCCAGGTACATTTGGGCAAATCGTGAAGGAGACTTTTGCATTCATATTACATTTTTTTCTGCAAGAATATCATCAAATCTGTATACTTTTCCAGTATGAGTAGCCATATTATAAGTTCAACATTTGCAAAACAACCAGTTTTCATAACTTCATAACTCTGAATATTCTTATAATTTTTGTTTAAAAGGAAAAGGCATGCTGTCGCACAAGGTTAGCAGCTACGTTTTGCGACAGATAGCTCATTGACCCCAATTGGTGCTTATTTGTGAAAGTTAGAGTCGATCAAGTGAAGACCGCCCGCGTCATCGGCGTGCCATGAAGGCGTCGCTCTCTGACCAAACTTGGTGATAAACAGTGAGTAGCAGCAGTGTACAAAAGGGGGGTCAATGTAAATTGTCCGGTGCCGATTCTATTAATTGTTCAGCAGTCTTATGGCTTGGGGGTAGAAGCTGTTGAGGAGCCTCTTGGTCCTAGACTTGGCACTCCGATACCACTTGCCGTGCGGTAGTAGAGAAAACAATCTATGATTTATTGGACTTTAGGAAAGGGAGGGCCGAACAGACCCCCCTTAACATCGACGTGGCTGAAGTGGAGCGGTCGACAGTTTCAAGTTCCTTGGTGTCCACATCACCAACGAACTATCATGGTCCAAACACACCAAGACAGTTGTGAAGAGGGCACAACACCTTTTCCCCTTCAGGAGACTGAAAAGATTTGGCATGGGTCCCCAGATCCTCAAAAGGTTCTACAGCTGCACCGTCGAGAGCATACTGACCAATTGCATCGCCGCCTGGTATGGCAACTGCTCAGCATCTGACGGTAAGGCGCTACAGAGGGTAGGATCTATATACATCCAGGATCTATATACTACTCTGTGTCAGAGGAAGGCCCAAAAAGTTGTAAAAGACTCCAGTCACCCAAGTCATAGACTGTTCTCTCTGCTACCGCACAGCAAGCAGTACCTGAGCGCCAAGTCTAGGAGCAAAAGGCTCCTTAACAGCTTCTACCCCCAAGCCATAAGACGGCTGAACAATTAATCAAATGGCCACCCAGACTATTTACATTGACCTCCCCTCTGTTTTTACACTGCTGCTACTCGCTGTTTATTATCTATGCGTAGTCACTTTACAAATAACCTCGACTAACCTGTACCGCCGCACACTGACTCGGTACTGGTATCGTCTATGTATAGACTGGTTATTGTTATGTAATTTTCTTGTGTTACTTTTTGATTCTATTTTCTTTTAACTTTAGTTTATTTAGTAAATATTTTTCTTAACTCTATTTCTTGAACTGCATTGTCGGTTAAGGGCTTGTAAGTAAGCATTTCACGGTAAGGTCTACCTGTTGTATTCGGCACATGTGACAAATAAACGCTTCTTTTATTTGACGTTGGCATGTTCTGAGCCCGAGTGAGTGGACGTCTCTTTCCCTGCCTAGTGGTGGGGAGTAGAAGGCTCCAGAGGCTGCAGCCAGAGCAGTGTGCTGTGGGTCTTCCTTATTACAGCTTTTCCAATGGCTGCAGTACAGTACACTGAACTCAGACTGGCTCCACCGAAGTCCCAGATTCCACTCTCCCTGCCCTGGAGCGGACCACTGTGTCTCCCCAGACTGTGCGTGGCCCACAGATCGTACCAACCCGACCTGCGGAGGAGAAAGGGAGGGTGGGTGATAATTAAGCCAGCCAGCATTCCAACACTATCTCACTACTGTGGTGGGTGAAGCTGTCTGTCTATGAGCAAAGACAGAGCACTTGATGATTACTGTGTATATGCTCACCAAAATATGACCTCCTTGTAGAGCCGGGGATATATACTGAACAAAAATATAACGCAACATGCAACAATTTCAAAGATATTACTGAGTTAAAGTTCATATAAGGAAATCCTCAATGAAAATGAATTTCACGTCGGGGGGGGGGATCAGAAAACCAGTCCATAACTGCTGTGACCACCGTTTGCATCACGCAGCGCAACACATCTCCTTTGCATAGAGTTGTGTCAGCGTTCCGTCATTGCTAGGGCCATTTCCATAGTCTAACCATCTGCACTGTTCAACTGAACCAGTCTGAGCACCTCGCTAGACCGTTGACATCTGCTCTCTCCTTCATGCTAGAAGTTTTTGTTGCCACGTTTAAAAGCCATATCTGACAGTGGCCACAGCAAAGGCAGTAAAAAAAATACAACACACAAATGCTGGATTGAATTTCACGTAAAGAGACGATCTCGCATTGAAATGCTCTTCCATTGGCAGGCCTTTCTGCTCTCAGTCCACTTCTGGTTGTGTAAGAGCCAGTTAAGCACTTTAACATATGGAGAGAGAGGAGAAGTCTGTCAGTGGCTGACACTTTAAATACCTGCTCTTAAAACTTTACACCGGAGAGGACAGAATGTATTAGAGAGAGGCACAAAGTACACATCAAATTGATCCTAAACATGTCCTCTGAATCTTTGTCTATTCCTCTCTTTAGGAGACTGAAATTATCTTGGTGACACGGGTGATACATTTCCGTGCATGCTGTACCCAGTAGTGCTCTGTGATGTCAAAATATTTTGGGTAATTAAAATGTCTCACTATTGTCTGAAGCAGGAAAGATCGTGGGCAAATGATATAAGAGGACAATGAAATATTGTCTTTGCTGTGTGTACACCACAGTTTACTCAACTGTAATCTTTCACAGCAAACACATAGAGCAAACCTCACCCAAACAGCTCCATACTTACTCTATTTACTCTAAAACTTTGCCTTCAGCTTGGAATTCAGTGTAGTAAAACCTCCCCGTGTTTCCTGAGCCTCTAGACGTCAGCTAGACAGGTCGGCCATATTTTTAGAGGATGAAACAAACCCAAAACGGTCATTATAAACATATTTCAGTGGCAGGATTAAACTATTAGGCCTGTCTCGAGGGCATTGTCGTGTTGGTTTGAAAAACGGCTGCGTCTGCTGTGAGTCAATCATGTGGGTGTTCTCTGTGGCTTCGCCGGGAGGCCTGAAAGGCTTGTAAAATAGCGGCACGCAAAGCAGCAAACCTCCCGCCCATCTGTCTGTCTCAGAACTCATCGACTACGAGCTCTTCATTATTCTAAATTTAGTTTGAATAGAAGGAATAAGGAAGGCTCTATTCTACCTTAATGTCAATGTACTAGATATATCTGTCATGGTCGAAAATCAACTGGCATTGCGTTTTTCATGAAAGCGTTGCCCTTTACGTATGTTTGACTTAGAGGCTTTGTGTGTGCATGTTTGTGCCTTCTCACTGGCATGCATGTGTGCATGTGTGCATGTGTGCATGTGTGCATGTGTGCATGTGTGCATGTTTGTGCCTTCTCACTGGCATGCATGTGTGCATGTGTGCATGTGTGCATGTGTGCATGTGTGCATGTGTGCATGTTTGTGCCTTCTCACTTGCATGCGTGCATGTGTGCATGTGTGCATGTGTGCATGTGTGCATGTGTGCATGTGTGAGCGGCTGTGTCTGGGTGCGTGACTGTTTATGTTTTATATGTGTGTGCGTAGTATGTGCGCATCTGTATGTGTGTCTGGCAATGTGTTCGTACAGCATGGCAGTAATTAGTGTGTAAAGGAGGGGTTTTACTGTGATGTGATGTCACCCCTCCAGTGGAGGCTTCTACCAGGGAGAAGGCCTGACTAAAAGGAACTGCTACTCCTAGAACTGTAATGCAATCTTTCATGTGGGGAGTAGAGGTCTTGCAAGACTGGTAACCACAGAACAGCCAGCACACAGCAGAAGACATAGAACTCACAGGTACCACACTGGGATCCTATACTGGAGTCAGAGAACTGAGACGGTTTTGAGATTGCATCCAAAAGATGTAAGTTAGTGTGTGTTTCTCTCATTAATAAACCCTTATTCTTCTTGGAATAGGCATAGCAGACCTAATACTGCCGACAACATTCTGTATACTGTTGTTGACAATATCAACAGGACTACGACAGTAACTCTTCTGACGGAGGCATTGATCCATCCAATGCCGTGGTGGACCAGTAAGCCAGTGTCTCACACTCTCTCCCCATCTGGGTCAAGGTTCAGTTCAGAGGGGCCAGCCTCTCTCTCTGTATGTGTGCCTGGCTCCAACCTCTAGAGTGTGCTCTGCTCTGCACACATGTGTTGGCCTGGAGTAGCTATATCCATCACAGTCACAGCAGAACCATGCCGGGCTGCTCTGGTGAGCCTTAGGGCGGGCCGATCTGTCAGGAACCTGGCTCACATCAAAACCGGCCAAAAAAGTGAAACTAGCGCAAAGGGCATC